>NC_092806.1:24975837-25282256 GCF_040954645.1 Diabrotica undecimpunctata | reverse complement strand
AAGGGTCTGAAGCAAGTAGATATTTATTGAATGTTGTTTTTAATTCAACAATCATACTAGTGTAGTGATTTTATTTTCAAAACGTGTTATATTTTTATTTAATTATCCTTACTAAATGTCTCTAACTCCGACAGATGCTATCGATTTCTGGTCTCATCGTGTTTGAGAAATCGGCATCTAATTTTAGTTGAACTGGCAAATCATCTGAGCGAAGTGAGATATGTGGATGTAAGCAGATGGAAAAATCGTCGACGACTTGTAGAAGGTAATTTATTATCCAGAAGGCCAGCCCTATCTCCAATACTATCCATAGAACATCGCAGAGCTCGCCTTGCTTTTGCAAGAGAACATGAAAACTGGAGTGATGCAGATTGGAGCAATGTATTGCTCTCAGATGAGTCCAGATTTTGTCTAAGGTCACCAGAAGGCCGAGAAAGGGTTTGGAGAAGACACGGAGAGCGATATTTTTAATGTAATATTGCGGAAAGAATAAGTTATCGGGGGGGGGGGGGGGGGGGCTCCGTTATGGTTTGGGCTGGTATCAGCTCAGAAGCCCATACTGATTTAGTTATTGTAGATAGAGGTTCTATGACTGCTGCAAGATACATAACAAGTATTTTAGATCAGCATGTGGTACCTTTTTTTGTTCTTTTCATTGGACCTAATTTTATTTTTATGGACGGCAACGCGCGTCCTCACCGTGCTAGAATCGTCAACCAATATATAGAGGAGGTGGGAATTGTCCGTATGAACTGGCCAGCTTGCAGTCCCGATCTTAATCCCATAGAACATCTATGGGATATGATGGGAAGACGTCTTCGAGCACGAGTACCCCGTCCAAACAACTTGGCTGAACTTACAGCGGCTCTTCAAGAAATATGGGACCAATTGGATCAATTTGATATTCAGAGGTTAAGTACCTCAATGCCTAGAAGCATACAGGCTGTTATAAGGGCCCAAGGGGGAAACACTAGATATTCTTAATTTCAGAAAGTTTTGAATATTCTTGTATTTTTTAGTTTTGGCGTATGTCTCTATAAATAAATGATTTTTTTGGATAATCTGTAAAAATTATTTTAATCTAACATATACTTTTACATATATACCTGATTTAAAACTAATATCTTTAAACGTTTTCTTTTTTCAGCAAATAATACCCATGGATCGATTTTTTTGCACCTGAGTGTATATATATATATATATATATATATATATATATATATATATATATATATATATATATATATATATATATATATATATATATATTCAATGGTTGAATAGCAGAGGTTTTATCGGTCAATAATTGGCAAATAAAAGACGTCAACTACTTTATTTGCCAATTATACGTCTTTTATTTGCCAATTATTGACCGATAAAACCTCTGCTATTCAACCATTGAATATATTCCAAATTTAATCAACGGTCGTATTTTTTACTAATATATATATATATATATATATATATATATATATATATATATATATATATATATATATATCTATATATATAATATATATATATATATATATATATATATATATATATATATATATAATTCTTCTTCTTCTTCTTTTGGAATCATAACCCTGGATGGGTCTTTGCCTGTCTGGCTATGTCCTTCCATTCAGATCTCTCTTGCGCCCTTCTTCTCCATTGTCTTATGTTCATTGTTTTCAGGTCGTCTTCCACGTCATCCAACCATCTCGTTCTGGGCCTTCCTTTTTTTCTCCTTCCTATGGGCTTCCATTGTAACATTTTCTTTGTTGTTTTTGCATCGTTTTGTCTCTGCACATGTCCCAGCCATGACAGTCTTTGACTTTTCACAAATCTTACAATGTCATAACCTTCATTTAACTCATTAACCTCGTCGTTTCTCCTGATTCTCCATGTGCCATCTTCCTCTTGTACCGGGCCATATACTTTCCTCAGTATTTTTCTCTCGAATGTCCTGAGTTGGGCTTCATCTTTTTTCGTTATTACCCAAGTTTCACATCCATAGGTTACTACGGGTCTGATCAGTGTTTTGTAGATAGTCATTTTGGTTCTTTTGTCTAATAATTTTGATGTCATCAATCTTTTATTAGCATAGTATGTACGATTCCCGCTGGAAATACGTGCATTAATTTCGCTACTAACGGAGTTCTTCTGATTGATTTCTGTGCCGAGATATGTAAAGGCATCCACTCGTTCGATAGTATAGTTGTCTATTGTGATGTTATTTTTATGGTCAGTTATTCTTTTGACTGTGATATACTTCGTTTTTGCTTCGTTTATTTTGAGACCTCTTTTTCTTGCTTCAGGATCAATTTGTTTGAAGACTTCCATTAGTCGTGGCTTATTCCTACTAATAATGGCTACATCGTCTGCATATGCAGTAATTTGTACTGATTTGGTGTTTATATAGCCGGTTATATTGGTTTTTCTGATGACTGCCTCAAGAACTAGGTTAAATAGCATGGTTGATAGGGCATCTCCCTGTCTTACTCCCATGTTGATGTTAAACAGGAGAGACAGTTCTTCATCTACTCTGACTGCGGCTTTTGAACCCTGCAACGTCATTTTTATGAGGCTGATGTATTTCTTAGGTATACCTAGATTACAAAGGTCTTCCAGCATTCTGTCTCTTTTCACACTATCAAAAGCTTGTTTAAAGTCTATATACATATTATATATGTCTATGTCGTATTCATAAGCTTTTTCTTGTATCGTTCTTAGTATGAATATGTTATCTGTAGTGGCTCTATTTGGTCTGAATCCATTTTGATAATCACCAATTATATTTTCGGAGTATTCTAATAATCTATTGTAGATTATACCAGAAAGAATTTTGTATATTACATTTAGCAATGTAATTGGCCTATAATTCTGGCATTCCCTCTTATCTCCTTTTTTATATATTGGCTGTATGAGGCCAACTGTCCATTCCTCTGGCATTTGCTCCTTCGTCCATATTAATTTTATTAGGTCTATTATAATACTTTATCAAAAAGATCATATTAGAGAATGTCTTGCGACTGGCTTTCTGCACTTGATCCATCCATCAAGCGGGAGAGTGACCTCTACCTTTGCGACCATTAACGTTTTCCCAAATTATAAGTATCTCAAGACTATCAGTACTTTTTCTTTGTTCAAAATTCTGTAAGACGCCTTCGAGACAAATAGAGATGAGTAGAGTCTAAATGTTAAGCTCTTGGAGCATTAATTTGTTCTGTGCTCTGTCTATGATATCCGAAGCATTCTCCTCCAGCTGTACATCTTAAAGGCATTAATTATTTTCTTGTCGTCCGATTTTATTGTCCATGTTTCGGACCCGTTGATGGATTTGTAATTGCAACAATTCCTAACTTGTAATACAGTCGCCTTGGTGATCTAAAATTCTGTGTAATGAAATAGATTTTAATTTATCAAAAATTCGCTACTACTTTTCATATCCTCTAAACTTAAATTTCAAAAAAAAAACTCTCTTAATTATGTATACTTTCATGGATATTAGAAGAAATTTTTCTTAATTAATATGTCAATAACAAATAAAAATGCACAAAATAATATTACGTTTTAGCACATCCCAGATACAAATGTCAAAAATGCAATTAGTCGTCATTGTTGTTGTTCGTCAATCAAATATTCTCACCATCATGCGACTTCCCAGCCTGCCTAAAACACAATAGTTAGTTCCGATTTTTGTCGGTATCTCAAAAACGAAAGGAAGAAAATATTTTCTTGGCTCGGCTTGTCGGCTCATAGATAGTATCGATGAGTATCTCCACCACGCCGAACCAATTGTCCCTGGCGATAAATGTGTATAATAAAAGCAGGAAGAAAATAACAAACCGAGTGATGCCGGCAATTATTTTAGAAGTAATGAAGAGTTCACACAAGAATGCGGCGTTTGTGATCGCCCCATCGCCCGATTGCTGGTTATCGATAGTCGAAAATCAGCCGCAATCGCAAGCATTCATCAGGACCGGTCGAGATCGCTAGCAGAGACGGAATTGTAGCTAACTTAATGGAATTAAGCAATTAAAGAGTAGTGCAAATTATAAATAATAATCAGCATCTTTGTATTTCTTCATTAGAACTTGTTTCATTTGTGCTAATATTGTAGACGTCTACTGGTATGTGGTGTCCGCTCTTTATTATGCTTTTCATTCTTATCTAAATCTATTCTGCTCAGTTATTCTCCACAATGCAGCTTTTTAGATATTACTCATACCCTATCATATTTATTATACTTTAAAAATAAATTTTATAAAAAAAAACAAAGTAAATCCTGTCAAAAACTGTACAAAATTTGAAAATGATAGGAAAGAGGCTGGTGAAAATTCAAGATAACTTTAATATACATCATAATATATTAATGAGTATCAACTCAAACAACGTCAAAGCACTTGGTAAATTAAAAATACTCTGTAATCCCAAAAAAATACATGTTATGCAGAAGTAACTAATTTTGTTTTTTTTTTTTTTAAATGTGGCCACTGTGTCAAACTAGATGGTACAGTGGCCACAAAGGTAAGGTACAGTGGTCATTACTTGCAATTCTTATATTTTTATTTATAACATTTATAAAAAAAGAAAACTAATATTAATCTTTAACTAACATTATAAGATGATAAATCCGCTTTAAAAGTAACCAAATTTTCTGTTCGTTGTGTTGTTCCAGCACTTTTTAGTTGAATTAAAATGAGTTCCACATCTTCTTTTGTAATTGTGACAGAATCTGTAACCGTAGGAAATGAAAACTGTATTTTGTGATGCCTTGTATTACTTGATTAGAAGAAAAAACTTCTGTAACTTGTGCAACATAAAATTTTGAAGTTTTCTTTTTTTGAAACCTCACGAGAACAAATGAATTCACTTCCACCATTCGTGAGGATATATCTGCGTGAGAAATTTCATCTCCTTCTGAAAATAGACTAACATCGTTGGAATCCACACCAATAGAAAATTCAATGTCACTGTTACTGTCATCACTGGGTATGCTTTTATTTTTCTTTGCATTACTTCTATTCGACTTGTTTGAACTATCAATTTTTCTTTTTACTGTTGTTTTAGCTCTCTTTAGTTTACTTTGCCTTGTTATTCTTTCTGCTGTTTCCGCTTCTATTCTTTTATAAATTGGTGTATCAGTTAAAATTTCATTAGTCTTCTTTTCCTTTGTTTTTTTAATGGCAATAGGGTAGCTTTAGGGTATGGTTGCAGTAACATAGGGAAAATGAATCGATTTTCGGGTGTGTCCTTGGAAGTTGCCATCGCTTCATAAAAAACAGTTTTCTTTTCAGGTGTTATTTCCGATGGATGTTTCTGATTTGTTTCTGGTATTTTATCTGGACAAGTTGATGTTGAAGGGAACTGAATGTTTATTTGTGGTATATCTCTAACATTTGAATTATTTGTTTGTTGTTCTTCTTGATGTATGTTTGGCATGTCTATTACGGTTGAAGCCATAAAATCATCGTCATTAAAAATGTTATCATTGAATGGAAATACCCCAGTAGCTTTAAAAGCTGATACCACATTTTTGGGACAGAAAGCAAGTGGATAAGCGTCGCTCAAAATCTCTGCTATGTCGTAAATTGTTATCCCCTTTCCAGGATTTTTTAATAACCAATTTTGACAACCATGTGAATAATATTTCTTCAGAGGACCAAATACAGCTTTATCTAATGGCTGAAGTCTAGTGTGTGGCGGCAAAGTCAACAAGTTTATATTATTTTCTTTTTCAAATTTAATAGATGCTAAAGAAACATGGCTCTTATGGTTGTCCATGATTAGTAAAATGGGAGATTCCTTTGTAGGATTAGTATGTTTGACAAAATGTATCATCCGATGTTCAAATAATTTTGCTGTCATCCATGTAGATGGTGCAGTACACACCTGGGAGCCTGGAGGTGCATTTTTAACCATATAATCTTTAAAAAAATTTCCAGGGAACACTAAAAACGGTGGAATCGAATAACCTATAGCGTTTATTGCATTGCACATGGTTACCAAAGTGACTCTTTCATTTGAAACTATATGGCCTACTTGTTTCTGTCCCTTTTTGGCTATTACTTTTCCTGTATCATGCAAAGTTGTTAGTGCTGTTTCGTCAACATTGTATACCTGACTAGGTGTTAATGCATATTTTTCATAAATCTTCTTAAGATTACTAAAAAATTTGCAACGATTGGTCGATTAAACCCCATTGCCCTACCTAGTGAAGTTGCTTCTACTGATAGTAATGATAATTCTAAATTTCGTTTCATAAAACTTTTAAACCAAAACTTGCCTGTCATCTTGTCTTCTTCCCATAAAATTGGTATTTTTTCCGGTTAGCAATTGCCAAATCATAAGCTAGTTGTCTGGCACCTTTCGGATTGAGACCATGATGAAGCTTGGTCATCGTCTGTAAATAATTACTTAGTTCTTTTTCCTCGGTTGAAGAAAAAATTTGATTTATACCATAATTTGGGGTCAATCTTGGAGCTCCCTCAAGATCATCTGAAGTCCAATCTCTATTATTTTTATTTTCGTTGCACCTTTCAAAATATCTCCTGAACGTAGTGCGTGGAATGTCGTATTTTAAAGCAGCAGCCTTTTGTGATAATCCACCTTCTCAAACATCATAAATCGCTTTTCTCATATTTTAATCTGTAGTTTTTCTAATACCGGGATTTTTTGGTATTTTCCGTGGCATATTACTATCTGAAACAAAATTATTTTTGATATTTTTTGCAGAAAGAACAATGATCACTGCTTTTTACAAACGTATGTAGGAACAGTGGCCACCAAATTTTTTTGTCAAAAGCAGTGGCCACTGTTCCTGCATAAGTGTGTGACCACTGTACCAAAAGCTCATTGTTTAGGAGGCATAACTATACTGAATACTACATAACATACAGAACACTTAATGTATATTATTATTGGTTAAAAAGATGTTTAAACTTACGTGCCCTTCTACACAATACACCTTTCAACAGGTTCGTATACAAAATGGTTCTGGAAACGATGGTGGAGGGGTAAAGCGTAGTAAGCGACTACTGTGACTAAAATTGTTAGTGTTTGTACTAAATGGTGCGTCTGTCTCTATCAAACAACAACAAAATATTTAAAAGTGGCCACTGCACCTGACTGGCCACTGTTCCAGCCTCTCCCTTACTTAATGCGTTATTGTTGCATACATTGTTGACTTCATTCATGTTTATTTGTTGGCTTCGGTTACTGCGTTGAATGTAGGCTGAATGTGTAGATTGATTCTAATTTCAGGCAGATGTTGTTGAGTTTTTCATAGCAGCGGTCATGCTGTGGCAGTTTACCATTGCATTGTACCACATGGTTCGGGAAGGCCTCACCCAAAAAAGGTGGACAAAAATTTAAATTGTGCCAAAAACCTAAAATGAAAAAATTCCGTATTAGTAACATAATAAGTATTAATCATTTCCTTGCCACATAAGGTTAACAAATATATAGAAAAAAGCAGGTGACAAGGATTATTGTCTTCTTGCAATTTTATGTGTGTGTGTACTTAAGATGGAAAATAAAGAAGCCACTTCTCTAGTTTAAAGAAAGATATAATTTTAGATCTAGCAATTAAATATAAATTTATTATAGAAAATAAACAAACTGATGGTGTAACAAACAAACAAAAAGCCATTGCAATTTTTTAAATATTTAATAAATATACTTTACAAAATTTATTCAAATCCGTGTTGTTAACAAATTACAAGATTATTTTTAATTAAAAATATGTTGTATTAAATGTCTTCTAACAACATTTTCTGCATTGCCTCTTACAGGAATTTCATCTACAATGTTTTCTGAAAAAGGTTCTTCCTCCCATTTATCTTCTTCTGCAAGAGCAATATTATGTAAAACAGATGTTGCAACAATGACTCTTCCTATGTTATTAAGTGCTATTTGCATTCCTGTAGCTAAAACTGGAAATCTTCTTTTCAAAACACCATTCAACCTTTCTATAACATTTCTGGTTTTTATGTGTGCATTTTGATAACGTTCGTCAGTTTCAGACGTAGTTTGACTAAGTGGAGTTAATAAAAAATTTGTACATGTGTACCCACTATCCCCAAGTAAATAACAATTAGGATATTCACCAGCTTCAAATTGGGCTCTGAATAAACTAGAGTTATATATTGTACTATCATGTACACTACCTGGCCATCTAGCAACTATATCCATGATATGTAACTTGGAATCGCATACAATTTGTACATTAATGGAAAACCACCCCTTTCTGTTACGATATAGTTCAGAGTTTTCTCCGCCAGGAGAATTAATTCGAATGTGAGTACAATCTCTAGCTCTTATCACTCCTGGGAAGTTTGCCAGTGTATAAAATCCTTGCTTTCCGTAGCTATATCTCTGGGATTTTTAGGCATGGTTATGTACTCTTCACGAAGAAGTGTTATAATATGATGATCCACTCGATGAACAATTCTACAGACTGTACGTTTATTTACCTCTACAAGATCACCAAGAACTTGTTGAAAGCAACCAGTTGCATAATACCTTAGGGTTATTAAAATTTGATTTAATGGAGACACCTGATTATTCCTTCCTGTCCTATAACTTAAATGTTCATGAAAACGTTCTAAAAGGACCAACACTATTTTCTTGCTTACTCGATATCTAAAAATAGTCAAAATGCATTTCTAGTCATTCAGATAAATAATGATATATATATACCTTGCTTTAAATTCAACTTCATTATATTTATTATTCAAATCATTGCGATCTCTTACATATCTTATATTTGGTAACATATGCATAACATCTTCCAAATCGTTAGAAGATGAACTCGACGACGACGATGATGATAAATCCATTTTTTTAAATTATATTCTATAATACTTTAAACAAAATCTTTGCTAAAAACACTTTAATAATATAAACAGTATAAAAATGAGGTTAAAAACAGTCGATTTTTCAAATAACCCTATACAATCGGTTGGTTACTTTTGACAGATCAAAAACAGTCGGTTCCAATCGAATAATGGTTGGTGCAACATGTTCCAAAATAAACGGGCAATCTAAATCAAAAAATCAATCGCTTATTTGTTGATGCAACTGGACCTTAGTGTCCCCTCATAAAAGAAAGCAGTGTTTATTGATAAATGAACTAAAAAAGAAAACATTCTATTGTCTATTGAATATAATAAATTTAAACTTTGGTACAAATGAAGACAAGTAACTTCTAAATGTATTTTTCAAATGCAATAGTGTACATTCAATAAAGAAAACAGTTCAGGGACTTAGTCTAAACTAACCAAGCTTATCATTATGTTTTCGTAATGCAATTATCTATGTTGGAAATCATTGGAGAGAAGTTGTTGTAATGGCAACATATTATATTATTTGTTTTAAAATAGGAAGATTTTTGGCAAATCAACTCCATTTTGTAGGTTTTGTTTTTACAGAAAATCTTTTGCACATTTTCATAGGCATTTAGTCTAAGTTTATATAAGATATCTATCGAATAATATTGATATCAATATATTGATTTATTGATATCTCAGATGATCGCAACTGGTTGAGGTTAGATTTATATTGGCTACACTGATTGGCATTTGTTCACGCCATCATATGTTTTAAGTCAATTTCATGCATTTTTTCCGATGCGGCAACGTAGCAGCGTATTCAGATATTATGCCATATTATGTAAAGGTAAGGAGAGTCCCTAAAAGCATCTCAAGATGACAGCACACAAAATACGGGTACGAGATGGGTGATACAGCATAGCGAGCGGGACATAATACTTATTAGCGGTCATATATTAATGTATTGTGTTAATTCAAATAGAGTCAGTTTTTCACATGGAGTTTGATTATTTACCAGCGGCACATTCGAAGTGCAAATCAAGTTACATTTATCATCTATAGATTAATATGTCCATTATACTGTCATCCTGTTATAAGTTTCATAATCCTGATGATGGACTAAGAATTGAAAACTCTGAAACCTGTCGCAGAAACTTACCATCAATTATAATGTTAATAATATGTAAGCACTACAAACCTAATAGGCCCATGGTATGATGTACTATTCTTTTCTCCTTCCTTTTGCCAGTTTTTTTTTCCAGTTTGTTACGTCAAGTTTTCTCATTACTTCTTTAACTTCATTGCTTTACCTTGATCTTGGTTTTCTTCTTTGCCTTTTTGACTGCCAATGCACTAGCTAGTACCATTCTGGGAATTCTAGATGGAATCATTATCTGCACATGACCCAAACATATGTTTTAGTGCGTTAATTATGGTTAATATGTTGAGTTCTTGATAAAGCTTAGTTAGCTTGTTATTTTTTCTTCGTATCCATTGTCCATTTAAGTTTTTCCCACCAAATATATTGCGCAGCATTTTACGCTCCTAAACAAACTCCAAAACAACTCTTGGTGTTTTTTTGTTGTGATCCATGTTTCAGGGTCTCGACTGTCTTGTATCTCCATAGTTTTGCTTTTCAAAATATTATAATTTTGCTTCTTAACAATCCATTAAGAGCGCGGTTGCCCGACATAATTCTTTCCTGTATTTCTTCTTCACAGTTGGATTCTCGTGTGAGAACATTTCCTAAGAAATCAAATCGTTCAACTTTGCTGTTGTTGTCACTTCGAATTAATATTGTGTTCCCTTTGCTGTTATCACTGTTATGTACTGCGCCCGAAAAAATTGTTTATGTGTTCATTCCATATACTGTTTTTTTGCTTCATTTATATACAACTCTTTGGTTACTGCCCTCTCTTTGAGTTTCATGACAGTTTTCATAAGCTCTATTTTGCTTCTAGCCAAGATTACCAAATAATACTTAAACTTAAAGGATGGCAATTACTATTTAAATGGGAATAAGCCACAATTAACGGTTAAAGTAAGTTTATTGATGTTTCAATTTCCACTTCGGAAATCGTTGTCAAAACACAAACATTAGTGATTGTGAGTAGACTCTTTTCCTTTCACATCATTTCTATAAATTTAATTAACTTAAAGTTCCCTCATTGTGAGACATTTTCTATTTATTTCACTAGCCATGTCAGCAGGTCAAGAGCACCCGAATTAAATACTAACACGAAACTGGCTTAAGAACGAAACAGGTAGGTACACCTAACAATCAGTTTATTTACTTAAGAATACAATAAATCAACCTTATAAAGAATAAATTTTCTTCTATATGCATTTTAACAATGACAACATGTTTTATTTTAAGAATATTAACAATATCCGTAGATAAAACTCAAACCGGTACTGTTCAGAGTCCGATATGAATCAATGTGGATCGACGGAATGAGTATCGATCCGGCTTCAGAGATTACGATCACGAATTTTTGTAGGAACACGATATTGTATAGGTTAAATGCCACCTTCATTACTAGAGTTCCATGGTGGATTTATTGTATTTACACCAAGTATATGGCAGCCAATTATTGTCCGGAAACGGGAAGATTTATAGAGTTGGGTGGGAAAGATCTATAATTCGCCATTAATTGTCACATCTAACCGATATCGGAAAAGTTCTCACAATTGGGTAGGATCTTCGGAATGATCACAATTTATTCACAATGGGAAAGTGTATCTAAAAACACTCATGCAATGTGGTGGATATTACAAATATTTAAATTATTTGACAATTTTAAATTTGAATAATTTAATACGAAATATAATAGTGAAGCTTGATATAATTTAACACACGCTTCGTTAGAAACTCTTAAGCAAAAATCATTGGCGAATTGGTTTCTCGTTGAGGTGATATGATATACATGTGGAATACAATTTTAGATTTCCCATGTCTCTAATAACATCTTTATCAACGTCTGTTTTGCCTTTCAATTCTTCGAAGGATTAAAGCAGAAATCTGAACTTGGTTTCGAAAATTAGTTTACGGATTTATTTATCAAATGTCGCTATTGCGTCCAGATCGAAGCCATTTTATAGTTGCTTGTAATATGACAGGAAAGATAATTTTCACGTTCAGAGCGGTTGTGAATAGCCGCTCCGAAGATCCCTTTAAGGGTGAAATACGTATAAGCAGATACACAAACGCACTGTACGTGAAATCAAATCTTAACTGTCTTTTCTTCTTACTTTATTCTTGGTAATACGCTAGTAATACTCTTTCATTAACTTGTTTTCCTGAGTCTGTTTTCTAACTTGTTTCTTGCTATGCCATTCCTTAGACATATTGAATTCTTTATTATACAATTATTTTGATTTTTGTGTCACAAAATTTCAGTAATAAATAAGACTATGCAAACAGAAAAATAATCACTCAAAGTCAAAGCCACAGTAGGTCTGCTAATAGGGCACTGGAAGCTGAATGGACAGCTAGAATCGCCTAGAATAAGAAACAGAAGAGCACCTTTTATGTAGCCTGGAAAATGTGTCGTTTTTTGCATTAGGCGAAGAAAAGTCACCGACAAAGAGCAACATGGAAGGTTCAGTCTCAAAGTTATTATACTCCTGCAAAGAAATAATGAAATGAGTCATACGCATGTCAGTAGCGGAGAATTTAGCTCATTCAGGAATTCTATCTTCTTAATTTTTCTTGCAGTTCTGTCAATATATTACCCTCCTTATCTCTTCACTTGTTTTGTTTAAATTCGTTTTTGTTTCTATTCAGGTTTTGGTAACATTTTCATATCTTTATTAGCCTACTTAGTTCTTGAAGATCTTTGTTCATATTTTTTCTTTCTTCTTTCTTCTTTCTGCGGTGGATTTTCTTTTCTCTCTTACTTAGTTATTTATATACCTCCTCTACTTCTCGGGTTCTGTGCCCCTGTTGTATCAGTAAATATGCTCTGTTTTTTCTTTCTGTTATAATCTGACATTCTTCCTCCAAACAGTCATTCGTTTTTGTTCTTCTTTGTTTACCTTTCATGCCTAGTAACTCTTCAGCTGCTTCTTTCATTATTTTTCTTCACCCTTCCCACTCTTCATTTATGCTTTTATGTTTTGGTCTGTTTGATGTTTATATTGCTTATATTTTTTATTATTCTCTATTTTTGTTTGTATTTTTAAGGCCTACATCTACATTGTATCGTTCATGTTTAGAACCCATTTTCTTTTTTAAATGCTTAAAATTCTGGCCCTTGTCCTACTTTCGACCAGTAGTGATTAGAATCATCATTTGCTCCTCTACTGCTGCGGTAGTTTATTATATTCAATTGGTGTATTGAGTCTACAATAGCATGATCTATCTATCTCATTGATTGCAAGTCCGTCTGGCGATTTCCTAATGCCTTTGTGTATATCTTTTCGAGCGAAGTTAAAATTATATAATTGATTTCAAAAAATTCCCAAAAAGTCATTTTTGAAATCAGAGGAAAAAATATTTTAAATTCGTTATTTCTCAAGCACCAAATTGTTTCATTTTGTTGGACTGTATTATAATTCCTGTTCCATACCATGCAAGCTAAACGTTTACTTTTGTATTCCAGTTATTCCTTTGACGGAATTTTTAGTTTTTTATTGACGCTTATAAAATAAAAGTATTTGATTCGTTATGTAATTGCAGCAATCTGCTGATTCATCTGTTGATTCATCTGTTGTGTCTTTATTTTGCTGTGTAAACACATTTTAACATAATGTCAGGACATCGAATGATTCCGTTATTTAATTGACTTCTTGGTTATTTAATACTAAAGACGACAATTAAATTTTTCTTAGAAGTAAATTTTGAATAAACATGTTTTATCATGTTTTTAGAAGACATTAAATACCTGCAGACCAAACAAGCATCTGCGTTTGCTAGTATTTTTTCCATTTATTGCTTTTTCTACATACGATAACTTTTATATAACATATAAAGCCATCAGAAAGGGAGGAGAATGTCTGTGTTTGCATGAAACATAAACGGAAGGGGACCATATGAAACTCTATTTAAAAACAAGTAAAACCAAAAGACAAATATAATATAAACATACATATATTCAAATATAATGAAATATAAATATCTACAAATTTAAATATTATTTAATACGAAAATACGAAAACCATAATCTTGTTTATAGTTGAAATAAGTTTACAAAAGTTTACGAATTAGCGTAAAATCACAGCTGTTTTGAACTAAATATTAAGAGACGAATTGTGGATATCTATATCACACAAACTAAACCGCTTATCTACAAAAGTAATCAGGTGTATGCTAAGCTATGATACGACAAGAAAGAACAGCTGATTACCACATAAATATCAATGTAACGCAATAAGATGATTTTGTATATGAGACAAATAATATTATATTATAATTTATATACAGATAGAAATGTTAAACAAAATTACACTTATTATACAATATAGTAAATACGTGTTTAAATGAACGTAAAATGTTTCATTGAAAGTTAAATGTTCAAAAATAAAGATTGGAATATGTCAATTAGCGGGATAATATTTAATAGATTTCAACATGAATTTGTAGCAAATGTGACTAGGAATTGTACAAGTAACCCGTACTTGTTATGAAACAGCATATATAAGCTTTATCATGTGAAGTAAGGGTAGTGAAATTCTACCCTGTAGCTAAGGCCCCTGTCTTCTGGCAGATCAGGAACAAAAGTGTTGATGTCGGAGCAGCCTCCTTTCCTAGTAGATACAACGACTGTCTAATACTCACTGATGGAAGTCGTCTCTGTTGAATGAGCAGCTCCCACCCCTACTGGCTGGAACGACTGTCTGTAACTCACTGATGAAACTCGTCTTTGTTGATTGAGCAGCCTCCACCCTTACTGGCAGGAATGACTGTCTGTCACTGACTGATACTGACTGGGAAGTCCGTTGGGCCTAAAGTTGTTTTTTACAAGCTGACGCTACGTGTGGGCGATAATTACCCAGCGATCTTCACTTTTAACGAAAGCCACTAATTTTTCTATTGCTCTTTGTTAACATAAAATATAAGAAAGAACAGTCTTTTGTCTAGAACAATGTATTTACAACCGTTTATTATTCGATAGCGTCTGTGCTTTTAGCGCGGAATTTTGACTAAATATGCGAGGAGAATCAAAACCTAACAAAAAGTCTGTTAATATTTTACCAATGTTTACATACAGTTACGAAACTGCAACAATATTGACAGACTTAACTAATACTAATGTGAGTATTTTACATATTTAGGTATATAGTCGACTAAATAGTCGACTTCCGCTCAGTTGACACAGTATTAATGTAAATGAAAACTTATTTTATAAACTAGATCAAATGTATTATTTTTATTAATATTAGCAAAAATATAATATTCTATGTTTACAATGTGAAGTGATTAGCAAGCAAACATAGTTTCTTAAGCGCCGCCAATGATCGAATTTAAAATTTCATAGAATTCATGATGAGCACGTGATTTCAACTACTTTTTACCACTTTCGGTGCATGATATCGGATGACTAATTACATTTAATATTTCCCAGAAGATAGACGTTTTAAAAATTGTCAGGCTAGAGAATTTAATCTAGTAATTTGGCATAAATGATTGTTTTCAGTGTAGGTATTTTCGTTTTGAGCATAACTTAAATAAGGCACATTACATCTGTTACAATAAGGAAGTGTTGCGCGATTATTTTCACGATAGTTGTATCTTTAGTATAAAAGGGATGAATACAAATGAGAATTTTGTAACGATTTCAGATCTATGTTACACGCTGGTCAAACTTATGAGACAGCAAACTGTCGCGTGAGTCTGAACCACTAAATATGCACATATTCAGACGGTTTCGAGCCTTTTACCTACTGTTTTCGTTTAGATCAGAGAAGCTGATAATATCGTAGAAATGGTATCGAAAATTTCACACCAAGATTCAGCCGCCGATAGAATACTTTAATTTTTGTAGCGAAATATTTATTTTATTTAGTTATTCAAGCATAAAATAATAATAATTAATATATGCTTCTTCTTTATTACATCTTTTATGAACTCAGTGCTTATTTCGGCATTTATGATTTTTTGAACTTTTTTTGTTGTTTTTTCGTGTAGATAATAAATATATAAATAAATCCTAAAAAAACATATGTAATACACACTAAGACATTAAGATTATGGAGTACTTGGTGTACTTTTCTTACTATTGTAATATCTTTTTTATAGATGAGTAAATTGCCATAATTTTGATGTTATTATTAACCCTGAACTACGTACGTGGGGAAAATTTGACCATAGGACTTGTAATTTCGTGCACCACTGGTAGATAGTTTTGCAAACGACCTTGTTATTCTCCCAATTAAGTACGTAATTTAGCATGCCGCTTAGTAGCAAACGATCAGTAGGATAGTGCACACGTACTGCTGAGTTCCGGTCGGATTTGACTCCACCATATTAGTTACGTTCTTATTATTTAAAATAATACATTAAAATGGCTTTAAGAATTAGCAAAAGTACGATGAAAAGTAATAATGTTTTTGACTTTCTCGAATCCCTGGAGGGGCCAACCGAGAATATTGACACTTATAGTGACTCTAATAATAACAGTGATACTGACAGTGAAAGTGAACACTCGGATCACGACACAGATTCAGAAGTTGACATAAGTGACTTATTAAGCGGCGAATGAGAAATGGCATCTAATAATGAAACAAATTTTTACTAAGGACGGAACAGACATAAGTGGGCAAAAAATGCTCCGGCACCATCAAAAACTCGCATACAGAATATTATTACACACCTTCCTGGTCTTCGTGGACCTGCCTTAGAAACAAAAGCATCCAGTTTACTTGCATCCTGGTCAGTTCTTATAACTACTGATATATTGGCCTCTATTCTAGAGTACACAAATGAAAAAATTACTGAGCTCAGTGTGAACTATGTGGATACCTGTACATTTGTCAACTATCTAAACAAAGGTGAATTTAAGACTTATTTGGGTCTTTTATACCTTTTAGGTGTACCAAAGTTGAATCATGAGAATGTAGATTCATTATTTTCGACAAGCTTCGTATTTCCTCTCACGGCAATAAGATTTGACAATCACGAAATAGAGAGCAAAAGAAAGCCTATAAAGATCGACTTGCAGCAGAGTCCTATTTATTTAACTGTTTCGTATCCAACAGTATGGTAAACTACACTTGTTCCAAACATGTTACAGTGGACGAGATGCTGGTTGAGTTTAGAGGTAGATGCCCTTTCAGAATGTACATGAAAGTCAAACGAGTCAAGTACGGCATCAAGATCATTTGTTATGTGATGCAGAAACACAATATTTGCTAAATACTTTTGCGTATACAAGTAAAACTAATGATCCTAATCCCCAAAAGCTATCCATACTTACAAGATCCGTGCTTTAGTGGAACCAATTACCAATGGTAACCAAAATGTCACTGGTGATAATCGGTTCACCTCAGTAGAGCTAGTTGATGAACTAAAAAACTTCAAATTTCCTATGTAGGTAAAATGCGTAAAAATAAGAGAGAAATTCCTCCACAATTTCAACCAAATAAAAATTATGAGACAATACAATCGTATCATATGCTCCTAAAAAAAATAAAAGTGTAATTATGTTGTCGTCCATGCATCATGACAAATCTGTTGACCAGAAAAGTAAAAAGCCTGATAAAATAGCTTTTTACAATTCGTCGAAACGGGGCGTTGATGTACTTGATCAAAAATGTGCACTTTATCGTTCTGATCGAAGATGTCAGCGATGGCCTTTAGTAATTTGGTATTCCATAATGGATATTGCTATAGTAAACAGTCTCATTATTGTTCACGCAGCTAATCGTGGGCTTAGAAAAAATCGATACGATTTTATTCAAGAGCTGGGAATCAGTCTTATAAATAAACATTTAGAAGTAAGATTTGCAATGCCAAATTGGTCTAGAGAATTACGCTCGATAATTTCCAAAGTATTAGAAAAGAAAATTACTCATTGAGATCAGACTAGACCAGAAAGACCAGTTGTAAGACGTAGATGCCGCTTGTGTCCCAGAGGTAAGGATGACAAACATTCCACATTTTGCTCAGAATGTCATAGGATCATCTACAAAACACATTCACTTGAGAGAGTTACCTGTACAATGTTACATGTGCAACGAATACATAAACACTTACAAGTTGTAAACAAAACACAAACACCACACAAACACACAAATATTTTTGTTGCAATATTCAACGGAAAAACATGACTGTTATTTTCTGATATGGTTACTCTAATATGATTTTCTTAATATTTAAGTTAATTTTAATTTAAGATATTTTTTTTGTTGTAATAATGACTTGTGTTTTTGATCTTAATTTTCTTGAAATAAAATTTTAGTTTACAAATAATATTTTTTTTATATACACATGCATTTATCAAAAATGCAGAAAAATAATAAATATATTTTTATATGTTGTTTAGAGGTTTTTAAAATTCGGGTCATCTATGACACCACGATAGTAGTTATGTGGGTGTAAATACACGATAATAGTTCAGGGTGAAAAATAAAAAGTAACGTAAAGCTATAGAAGAAAGTTAATAAAATTTCTTAAGGTTAAGGATGTTCCCAAGATTCTCGTTAACATAATTTTATTCTAAATCATCAATTTCTAATACTGTTTTAACAAATTCAGAAGCAATAGATAAGATCAATATGGGCTTAAAGAGTGGTTGCTTTCATTTCAAAAATCATGTTAATGCTGCTAATGGTAATACCTCCAAAATTTTAACCGCACCTCTCCTATTGTATTCTAGTAGACACCAAAATTGAATGTTATCTGACTCGTATATTCAAATTTTATAATCAGATCATATTATGTTGCTACCTATATTAACTTTTGATCGTTTGGTAATACCGTGAGATAGTTTTGTAGCTAGTTAGATTTACAATAAGACGTTATTTTATAATGAATAACGATATTTTGCACTACAAATGACATTAAATGTGCTTTACAATAATGCTATCAGTACTTTATATGAAAACTTTAGTAAAGTAAACTTATATTAGTTACATTAGATTTCAAAATCAGTACAAAATGATGCATAATCAATGGTAAAAGATGATTGTGGTATGTTAACGCACTTACCTCAGTACTGTTTAGTAATTATTATTCATTTTAAATTTTCATTTTTTTTATTTATGTTCTCCTTATTAGATTATGGTTATTATCTATCTATCTAATTAGCCTTCTTCGGTCCATCTTTGGACATAGGCCTCCCCAATCCTTTTCCATTCTTCTCTGTCTGTCGCTACAGTCATCCACCTAGAGCCCACGTGCTTCTTGATATCATCTGTCCATCTCATTTGGGGCCTTCCTCTGCTTCGTTTATATTCGCATGGTCTAAAACTTATAAGAATTTTGTTCCATCGGTCTTTTTTTGTCTTATATTGTGTCCGGCAAATCTCCATTTTGTGTCTTATGTGCAACATTTGTCTTTCCATTGCTCTTTGGGTTTTTATGATTCTGTCCATGTTTGCTTTTGTAAATGTCCACGTTTGGGAACCATAAGTGAGAACAGGGAGTATACATTGATTGTATACTTTGGTCTTAAGATGCTGTGGATATCTTTTGTTTTAAGAATGTAGCTTAGTTTGCGAAATGCCGCCCATGCCAGTCTAACTCGTCTTTTTATCTCCGCTGTTTGGTTTTCTTTGTTAAGTTTTAGAGTTTGACCCAGATATATATAATCCTGAAATTATTTTATTTCATCTTGTCCGATCCTTATTGTGATGTCTTCATCTGTATTTGTTATGATTTTGGTCTTGCTGTAATAAATATTAAGGCCTATCTTTCCAGCTTCTACGTACAGTTCTTTCATCATTTCAAATAATTCTTCTTTTTTATCGGTTATTAATGCGATGTCATACGTTGTCCACAAATTTTTGTACCTTTTTTCCCATTCTAATCTTTTAAAAATATCTTCCAGAGCCTGATTAAAAAGTTTCGGTGATATTGTGTCACCCTGTCTCACGTCTCTATTTATTTGTATTATTGCTATTAGTTCCATATATCTGTGGTCAATTATGCCTACAACCTGTGGTCAACCTATGCTACAATATCCAACAGCCGATAAACTACCCCCTTAAATATTGGCTTGGAGGTTTTTTCACAACAAATGGTACTGAAAGCTTAGCTTCTATTAAGGTGATAATGTATTCTGTCAAATACATTGAAATATTACGCAGAAGGATTGTTCCATTCATGGAAACATTTCAGTAAGACTTGGCTTCTTGTCACCATTCGAAATTATTCGAAATTTTTATTAGGAAAAATAAAGTAAAAGTGCTTCATTGACCTGATAATTCAGCAGATCCGAATTCCCTTGTGAAAATATGGCATATTTTCAAGAAACTTGAGAACTTGCATATACAAAATGGTAACAAGTGCTCTACAAGTGTGTTTCCACGATAATGAAGTCAAGAACGTACTCTGAACTAGTGGAGTCTATGAAAAGACGTGTTGAAGGGATCATTTCTGCTAAAGAAGGACATACTTCGTACTAATATATAGGTTTTTCAGTCTACTTATGGTATGTAATTATAAAAGCTAAGGTTATAGCAAAAATTGTTTTTTTTTTTTTCATTTTGGTCGGATTAATTTGAATAGTCTAGTATAATAAATATAACAAGAACAGAATGATCAAAAAGCAAAGATCCAAAAGTTTAGAAATGGCTGATAAATCCGATACCAAGTAAGTCAACTGTCAAACTTACACTATGTCCTACCAAGTCAATGAATGTTATATAAAAGGGAACTTTTCTAGTGGGGTGCCTGGTGAGTATGTGTTCTAGGCTATGGCAAGATATTCTCATGGCCTTTCTCAAGATCTTTCTTTCTGTGGCCATAATGGCATTTAATTGGCGGTTGTTCAGTAGAAAGAAAACAACCACCCTGTACTCAGATGTAAGTTTTGTATGTGTGGAGGAGAGTCTTACTGTATGCCCCGCAAGATCTACTAGATACAGCTCCAAGGAGCTTAGCCCTTTTTCTGGCGAGTAAGCTCAGTCTCCCAGTTGAGGTTGCTCTGAAATTGAACATCCAAGTAGTTGGCTGAACCTCGGAAAGAAATTCTAGATCCGTAAAGCTCTATCTGGTTACCATCGTCCTCGAACTGAGAGATTTCCGAATATCTGAAGACGATGGCTTGTGTCTTGGTAGGGTTGAGAGTGACTCTCCATTTGTTGCACCATTTGCAACTTTGTCAAGTTGGGCTTGAGACCTACTGAACGTAGAGCAGCTCCTTATGGTTCCGTTCACTGTGCTTGAGGCAAGTAGTGCTGTATCGTATAGAGAAGGATTGTCTCATTTTGATCGTGGGGCGAGGGAGGTCACTGTTGTAAACTGTGTAAAGGATAGGAGCTAAAATTGAGCCTTATGGTACTCTGGTACGATTTTTAGAAAAGTGGTTGGCAGTCCAGCAAGGCGGAGTTTTTTTTATCAGAGCTGCATGCCAGACGTGATCGAAGTCCTTCTGGACGTCTAGGAATATGCCTAGGACAATTTTGCCTTTTTCGTTGATTGCTCGTAATATGAAGGTTGCTGCTTCTGCCAATGTATTTTGTGCGGAGTGTTCAGCTCTAAATCCAAATTGGAATTTTGGGATGATGTTGTTTGTGTCTAGGAAGTTTTTCCTTAAGGATTCTCTCGTAGACTTTACCTAATATGTTTGCAAGTGAAATTGGTCTGTACGATTCAGTGCTGGTTAGCTGTTTCCCTGGTTTAGGGATCATGATTGTGCAGGCCACTTTTCAAGGAGTAGGAAGGTAGCACATCAAAACACATGCTTTGATTATGTTGGTAAGCAGCAAGATTATACTCTCTGAGAGTTTTTTGAGGCATCTCCTATGTATGCTATCTGATCCAGGCAATGTGTTTTTACCGAAGCTACACATCTGCCTAACGGTGTCCTCTTGCACCGAAGCCATAATTGTATGTTGTATATTATAGTCTTTGAAGTTCTGATGGGGAGTGTAGAGTATGTTCTCCACTCTCCTTTCGGTGTCGAGTTTGAACCAATTTTTGAAATTTGGTTTATCTGGTGGGATAAATGTTGCCTGGAGTGTGTTTTTGAAAGCTTTAGCTTTGTCTAAAGGATTTGAAATGATTGCATTATCAATTACTAGATGAGAGAAAGGCCTTGACTTTTATTTTGTTAGGGTTTTGAATTTGTTTCAGAATTTTCTTCCGTCTCTGTGATCCAGGTCTGAGATAACTCCTCTCAACTGATTTTGTGTCCAACCGCCAATCATGAGAATTTAAACGTTAGAGAACATTTTTACAATTTTTATTTTAAATTTGTTTGTAAAGAATTTCCATAGTCGAAATCGAAATCAAAACAAACTAAAAATGTTATTTTAATAGCAATTAATTATAGTTTAATCTCGTCTCAAAAAAAAATCTATAGTAGTTCCTAAAGTAAAAGATAAATAATTATTCATTGATCAATTGCAACATAAAACATCAAAAAAGATGGCGGGTTATTCTTAACGAGATAATTGGATTTTTTTTAAGATAACAGATTTATTAAACGAAATTAAGTTCTTAAGCGACAATATATTTTAAAACTATCAGGTGAATTGGCCTTACTTCTAAGTAACACACCAAAAAATTTGCCTAGAAATTTCCTAATTATAACGGACCAAATCGTAAACGGATTGTTAGTTATTATGTAACAAAAATTAAGAACCGTAACAAAATGATTCAACGAAAACAATAGACAATTCCTTGCCATAATTTTATTGTATCTCATAAGTTTAACCTTGATCTGTTTCCTCTGATTCACTATTTCGCCGACATTTCCTAGCGGATGCTCTCTTCGTTACACCGACGAATTTCATCAGTAGAAAAAAACTAGATTAGAAATACATAGAATGGTAAGTCATGTTTATTGGAAGAAAACTTTTTTTATTTTTATAGTGTGGCGACAATTAAACAAGTTAATGTTTATTAAAGTAACATTGAAAAGTTTCGAGGTCTTTTCAGTAAGAATATAACTTTTTGATTATTTGGATTTTAATAATTCATATATTATTAGGATTGTCTCAATTGTTTTGTATTGAAATAACTCACAACTCTTTATATTATGTAAGACAAGAACACTAAACTACCATTTTATCAATTAATTAAAGGTGAGAATCACAAGTAATCGGGCAGTTTCGATTTTATTCATGCTATGTAATTGTTGCTTCTGTGGCTCTACGTCAAAAGGCGATATATCAGGTTTTTCTGAACTGTACCGTTTGGTACCACTATATAGTGCCTGTTATGACAAAACTTGATAAGTCTTACTAGAATATTATAAACTTATTATATATTTTGACAATTATAGGTATCTCTGTTTGTCAGTAAATGATTTGTAAAACTTGATATGTGTACATATTAGGTTTTGGCTCAAATTTTTATAGAACCATATCTTCTTTGTGTGCCGCGCTTGTATTCAAGCGTTGGCTATCGTCATATTGACAAGCTGATGAAATGATTCTCGGTCGGCAGCTAGATGAAACAGTTCCAGCCAGGATAGTTGTTTTCTTCCGACCCAACGTTTTCCTTCGATTTTGCCCTGAATGATTAACCGGACTAAGCGATATTTAGGTCCTTTCATTATATGACCGAAGTATTGGACCTTTCTCGGTTTGATGATGTTGATCAATTCTCGCTCTTTGTGCACGGTCTCTAGCACGCGTTCGTTAGATATATGTGCTGTCCACGGGATTCTAAGCATGCGACGGTAACACCATAACTCAAACGCTTCTAATTTGTTGAGATTTTTTATTTTTGTTGTCCAGGTTTCACATCCATAGAACAAAGTGGACCAGACGTAGCACTTCAATACTCTTAGACGTGTGGTCAACGACAGACTTCTACTGCATAACCATAGAACCATATGCAAACGTTAAAATACACCTTATCATTTCTTAGGTCTCAACAAGTCGGTAACTTTAGTTAGTTGTAAGCTGTTGATGTTGTTTCATGTCTCCCTCTCGCCCATTTTGATTAGCAAAGCAAGGGAAATAGTTCAAGTTGTAATAAGTGAAATAATTGATATGGTAGGCTAAACCAGTCGAAGTAATAGTAAAACTTTAGAGTAACATGAAGGTTATTAAAAAACACCCTTTTGTTAATTTATCATTTTTTACCAAATCTGGCTTAATGATTCTTTTTTAAAATATTTTTAATGACAAATATCTGAATAATATATTAATATTATAAGTAATTATTATGCTAGTATTTTGTTTTCAAACTAAGAAAAATAATAGTCAGGAGAGACAGAGGAAAGAACCGAGTGTTAAAAAAAGAGGCAGACATATTAAAAACCATGAAGAAAGAGACATAAATGGCGAAAAAATTAGATGTTGGAAAGAACTTTGAGAGAGAGAGATACCCACCCAATAGTTATCAAGAACTGTAAAGGTACATGACGCTTCTTTAAAATCGAGATAAACCGGAGAAAAGAACTGGACAAATCTCTTTTTCCACAAATAGAAGAAGTAAGCTTTACGCAACTTCTCGTGCTAACACCCTCAACTGAATTCACAAGGGAAAAAGTGAAGAAAGTGGCAGAACGCTCAAAGCAGAAAAAGCGCCAGGATCTGACAAAATAGCACGCAAGATAATAAAAATGATCATTCAGGAGAAGGAGCAATATATACAGGATATTACAAACAATCTGCTAAGAAACTTGGTGGAAAACAGAAAGAAAACAGAACTTGGTGGAGACTGCTTCACAGATAAACATATCGACATTGCTCTACGAAGATCACCATGGGAGTACCGCAGGTCTCCGTCCTATGACCAGTACTTTGAAATATTCTGTATAATGAGGCAAGCGGTAGAATAGAATATACGAATGACCTGGTGCTGCTGGTGAAACACAAAAAAAACTAGTCCAGTATGCATAGAAGGAACCGAATTCTCAAAGAAGTGAAGACATGAAGCAAGGACCTCATATTGGCGACCGAGAAGACTGAGATTAAGATATTTAAGGGTGAGAGACAGAGACCATATAGTTTTTGTTCTGAGGGAGTAAGGATCTGTCCTTCTCCAATGGCGGTACATAGCTTAAATCGAGCCTTGGCCTCCTCCAAACTATGCCTTCAACCTTGCCGGTCCCGCGCCGATCTTCTCCAGGTTCTTACGTCTAGCAAATTTTCGCGTCTGCTGCCACTTCCCACTTCATCCTTCCACCTTTTCCGTGGCCTTCCTTTTGGTCTTCCGCCATGGATTTTACTATCTATGGCTCTTTTTGGCAATTTTTCGGTCTCCATTCTCACTACATGAACAATCCGTCGAAGTACATGACGTTTAACAAATTATGCGATCGGTACCTATTTGAATATTGGCAGAGTTCGTGGTTGTCCCTGAATATCTATACTCTGTTTTCGTTAATAGGTCCTTATCCTAATATCTTCCTTACGACTTTTCTGTCGAAGAGTTTCAGCTTTCGTTTCCAATGTCTTGCATCAATAACATACTATTGGTCTAATAATAGTTTTGTAAACCCCGATTTTCGATCTGCAGTGTACGTTTTTGGAGCGAAACACATGGGCGAGGAAATGAATATATGACATATATCACATATACCATTTTTCAAAGTAAAAACGTTTCACGTCACAATTTATATAAGTGACGTCACTTACATTTAAAATTTCCAGAACGTCAACCTTAGAGTTCAAATTTTCCTAACATAGCTAATAATACGAAACCCATACGAAACTGCTCGATCTTTTATAGGCGTCAATATGGTATAATAATCAGAAAAAGGTAATCATCATTATATTGGGAATTTTAGAAATATATTGATTAAATAACCAAAAACGTTTGTTATTAATAATATAACTTTAAGTCTAATATTCCACAAAATAATCATTTTAATTAAATAGATAAGACAATTTAACGCAACTGATACGGGAATACTTCAAATTTTAATGACAGTTCAGCGTGTGGCAAAATTATTTGAAGTGTTGCTGCTTTTTAGAGTAAGAATTTTGTTTATGTTTTGATTTCTTACACAATTTGATTATAATTTATTATATATTAATAAATTGTATTTATAAATACATATTAAATTTAGATTAATAGCTTTAAAAACTAATTATTGTTTTGTTTTTTAATTGTGCTATGCCAAAACAACTAAATAGTTTTGTAGAAAGCTGATAAGCTTTCATATAAGATAGATTATTTTAAACCAGAAATAATGGCGGGACGTTTTTACTATTAATGCTCTAAAAGAGGTAAGTTTAAAATTTATTAGTATTTTAGTGTGTTGCAGTAGCCTTAAAACTAAGTGTATTTACTGTTAATATAACAGTTTGACCAATAGTTGACATTTTAAAAATTCCTCACTTACTAACTATTCTGATGTTTTGGCAACGCTGTGACGTCGTAAATCTTGAATGACGTGTAATCATTTTTATATGAAAAATTCTATATATGAATATATCAAATATTGCATAGCTTTAACATCCCCCAAAAATACATCCGACTAGTAAAAGCAACAATGGACTCATCTACAGAGATGGTCAGAGTACAAAATGAGCTCACTGAGAACTTTTTGATAGTTGAAGAATTAAAGCTAGAAGACGGGCTCCGACCGACACTATTTAACCTGACTCTCCAATATGTGATAAGGGGCGGCAGAAATATATTCACAATTAAAAACATGGGCAGAAGAGACTGGACTAAAAATAAATATTCAAAAGACAAAAATTCTAACACTTGCAAGAGCTAGCCAAAACAGACGCCGAGTTAAATTGTAGGACGATATTGAAACTATAAATTTTGACATATCTAGGAGTTGAATTAAATACGAATGGAATAGAAGAACCATAGGTTCAAAGAAGAATAGTAAAGAGTAAGGATCTTACCTACCAAAAAGTAAAGAACTTGGGTAAACTCCTAGATACGAGGCAAATTTTTGGTTATCACGTGAAATACTTTGTTCGTAAGGCAGAGGAGAGGACTGCGGAGCTGACAAGGATTATGTCCAACGTGGGAGGACCAGAGACAGCCAAAAGGAGAAAACGGACGGATTGCCATTGTAGGATCAGATTGGGCATTACTCCACTAGATGTTTAACCGTTAGTCTTGCAACACCGCAATCGCAGTTTGGTGAGGGTATTTTTCCTTACCTAAAAAGTTTGTCGGAACACCTGCCACAGTTTTTCCTTATTCTGTTCTTTGTGTCCCAGATTCATCGTGGTTGGTCGAAACTCTCTTACTTGCTTGTAATACACAGCATATTCCGGGTATCAGGCCAATCTTCCCGCCAACGGTCGGTTATCTTGAAGGTTCTTTTAATTAGTATTCTTGCAGAATCTAGAGGGCTGTTCTTGAATAAAGCCTACTTATGTCTCTGCTGGTCATACTAACGTAAAAGTGGAGCACACGATCAAGCGTTAATTTTCCTATACTCTCTGACAAGGACATGTTCTCGGAGGCTCAGGTAAGGTAATATGGCTTAGTGCTGGTAGCCAGTATATTGGGGTGACCTTTATTGGGCCCAATCATCATCATTCAATCTTCGCTTATCAACTGCTGGACATAGATCTCCCTCATAATTTTCCATCTATTTCGATCTTGTGCCTCTTACATCCAATTCCTATGACAATGTTTTAGATCGTCAGTCCAACGTGTTGGTGGACGACCTCTGCTTCAGTAGGCATCATCTCTTGGTCTCCATTCCAGTATCCGCTTTGTCCATCTATTATCTGTCATTCGAGCCACTTTACCTGCCCAGTTCCATTTCAGTGTTGCTACTCTCTCTACTGCATCAGCCACTCCTGTTCTTTGTCGTAGCTGGCGATTTGGAATCTTGTCTCGTAGTGAAACGCCCAACATAGCACGCTCCATCGCCCTTTGACACACACGGATCTTTTGAACTGTTCTCCTTGTCATGGTCAACGTTTCCGCACCGTAAGTTAACACTGGCAAAACACACCCAACACCCTTGTGCCCAATATAATACGTAAAATCTGGTTTATCTAAGCGTCAACACTGTTGTGCGGGCTGCTGAATCACCCCGGTGTACAGTACTCCGCATCGGGATACACGAGTCCCAGTGCTGTCGATCTAAATGTAGATGCTGAGGAACACCATGTGGCAACGCATAACTTTTGCAGAATGTTATTTTGTGTTCTAAGTGTTGTAGTTATCTTTGTAAGATGTTATTTAAAGCTTGGCGTTCTATCGAGTGTCACACATTGATATTTAGGTGTTTAGTGTGGTTGAGGAATCTGTCTTCAAAGTGTATTTTTAATCGGTACTTGGCCAGTCTGCTGTTTAAATGAATACACGATACTTCTGTCTTGGCGACGTTGGGTCGTAATCTCCAGTGGCCGAAGTATCTTCCGAGGGTAGCTAGGTCGTTTGTTAATATTTTTTCAGTAATCTACAATTCTTTATGGGTCGTATCAAGCGCCCAGTCGTCTGTATATCCGAACTTCTTTGACGTGGTTTCGGGCATGTCTGCTATATAAAGGTAAGATGACCTATATGACCCGACATTAACTACATTATCTATTTACAGATTTTTCTAAATTCTTTCTTATTTCAAATAAGATAATTTAAAAATTATCATACATTTGCTATGTATACACATCTCAATAAAAACTACACTTATGTAACTTTACGACACTGGCTATAAAAGTCACAACGTGGAATTTTTTATAAAGTTATATCAATCGTTTCTGGAAAAGTCTCCGATGACAACAGTTTAAAGTAGTAAAGCATAAATTGTTTTCATTGTTTTAATTAAAGTCCACGCATGTGTAAGATGATAACAAGGAATCTTAATAACGTACTATTTGTTGTTAGAAGTTCAACACGTGTCACCTGCCTTAAAATATTCCTCTATTTACACATGTTACAGCAATAAAGTAAACAACAAGCTAATTAATCGGACAGAAACGCCTCAGCTCGTTAGGAAAATAGTAAAAGCACTTCATTTTTACGAGGGTTATTCCAAAAATTTTAAATCTAAGAGCATACGTTGCTACGTTGCCATTAGAACAAAAAAATCAGAAGCTGATTTTTCTTTCGATAATTTGTCGTTAATAATTAAAATAAGGATAAGGATAGGATCATATCATCATTATCAACAGCTATTCTGTCCATCGTCGGATGTAAGCCTCCCTTAGGTGTGCCCATTCAAGTATTTTCGTTGTTTTCTGTATTCATTCCTGATCATTTATTTACCTAAAGTCATCGGTCCATGTGGTTTAAGATCTGCTTCTACTTCTCCTATTTGCTGTTGGTCGCCATTCAACAATTCGTTTCGTCCAACGGTTGTCTTCCATTCCTATTTGTCCTGCACAGTTTCATTTTAACATGGCAATGTTTTTGCATTATATCTGCTACTTCTGATCGTTTTCTGGTAATCTTCCAAATGCTACCCATGCTAAACAACATCGTCTATTTAAACCTTTAGGTTAAGCTTTGATAGTTTGATTTTTTGCCCGAAGTATATATACGACATACCTGATGTTATTTATCAGTATTCTATTAATTTTTACACCACATTTAAAGATTTTATCTGAATATAAATTAAACAACAATAAGAACAGCACCCAAACTAGCCTGACTCCCTTTGAAATTTTACACTCTTCTATTGACTTCTCCTTAATTCGAATGTTCGCTGTTTGTCGCCAATATAATTTTTCAATTATCCTGACATCGCGGTTATTAACTTTAATATCTGTGCATATTTTAATTAACTCGTCATGCTGTATCGAACGCGTTTTTGTAATTAATAAAAACGGCAAATACATCATCACGTTGATCTCGATATTTCTGTAGTAAAACATTAAGTGCAAAAAGTGCTTCTCAATTCGGACATTAACCAGTCCTCTGGGATTTCAGCAGTTGGGTAAATATGATTGAGAAGCTTAACCAATACTTTTCTATTTCTTTCTTCGATTATTCTTTTGTATCTTGATACCAGTTTTTCACACCAATTTTCTGCAATTCCTGAAATCTATCCATCTCTTAAAGATTTTCTCCTTATAGTCTATTATTTTTCTTTTATAGTTTTTTGTTTTTTTCTTTGTTGCATAAGTCTATAAGCTGATTCTTCTTTCTTGTGGCTTGATTACTTTAGCTTTTAATCATCCAATTCCTTTAGGCAACTCTTTTCCCTCAAGGATATGATTTGCTTTATGTTTTACTATTTCTTTATATGCGTCCCATTCCTAGTTTATTCTGGACTGCTTTATTGATGGTGGTTATGAGATCATTGATGTCTTTTCACCATTTGTTCATTTTAAAGGAGTTGTTTCCTGTATCTCTTTGACGGTGTAACCTTCATATTTTTTGCATGTTAAATTCTTGTGCCTAGTTTTATTCATGGTAATTATCAGATCTTTGATCTGCTGATGACATTTTTCCACCCGAATCCACGTAAGCGCCTCTATAAATACAATAATCTGGGTTATAAAATTACTTATTTTGTAGCTGTTCTTTTTGAAGTAAAACACTATTTGCCATAACGTCATGACGTCATTATTTTAGTCCAACCACACAACAATGAAGAAGATCAAGAAATTATTAATTATTTAAACTCAGAACAACCATCAGTAAATCCAATAAAATTAACAACAACCAAAGAACTTAAAGAAGAAATTTTAAGACTAAATATCAAAAAGTCACCAGGAATTGACCTAATAACACCAAAAATGCTAAAAGAATTACAAAAAAACGGTAAAGTAATCCTTACATATATATTTAACGCAATATTAAGATGTAATTGGCCTAACAATCTAAAAATTGCATAAATACTTTTATTCCCAAAACCAGGAAAGGATCCAAGTGAAGTCTCATCCTATCGACCTATCAGTCTGTTATCAACAATCTCCAAATTACTAGAAAATGTTTTAATAAAAAGAATAGATCCAAACTTTACAGGAGCAGATTGGATACCAAATTATCAGTTTGGATTTCGACGAGAACACTCAACTATCCAGCAATGTCACCGAATAACCCATAAAATCAATTCCGCATTAGAAGAAAAGGAATATTGCCCAATGGTATCACTAGATGTACGTCAAGCTTTTGATAAGGTTTGGCATAAAGGACTTCTTCATAAAATTAAACAAATATTACCACCATTCTTTTGATTACTTACATCATACTTGGAAAACCGACAGTTTAGAACAAGAGTAAATGGAGAAATGTCCAAAATGCATCCCATTAAGGCGGGAATCCCACAGGGCAGCATCCTGGGACCTTTATTATATATCTTATATACGTCTGATCTACCAACTTCACATAACGTAACAATTGGCACATTTGCAGATGACACAGTAGCACTTACAAGTCACAAACACATTAAAATAGCTACACAACAACTCCAAGACTATTTGTATGAGCTTGAAAACTGGCTAAAACAATGGAAAATAAAAATAAACGAAAACAAGTCAACCCACGTAACTTTCGCTTTACGACGAGAAACACCACCACCAATATATATCAACAATGAGGAAATACCCAGGACTAAAACAACCAAATACCTAGGGCTACACCTGGACCAAACCCTGTGTTGGAAAGAACACATCACCAAAAAAAGAAAACAAATACAACTAAGACAAAAAGAAATTAATTGGTTAATTGGAAAAAACTCCAAGCTGTCAATAAATAATAAAATTCTAATTTATAAAACAGTTATCAAACCAATATGGACATATGGCATAGAGCTGTGGGGCTGTAGTAGTAAATCTAATATTGCTATTATGGATAGATGCCAATCAAAAATCTTAAGAGCAATTGTTGATACACCCTGGTACGTAACCAACCAAAGAATCTATGAAGATCTCAATATCTCAACAGTGAAAGAAGTATACCATCAAAAAAAATTTCAATACATTCAAAAAGTAAACACACACTCCAATCCATTAATTTCCGCAATACCTCAACATCGAGTTATCAGAAGACTAAAGCGACGTTGGCCAACCGACCAGTAACATGGACCCGTGATTCTCTCACTGGAGAGGACCACATCACGCCAGAACCAAGGGACAGGACCTAAACTCATCACATTAACTTATAGAATACATTGTTTTATTCTGATTGCTAATTTATTAGTTATAATAAAAAAAATTATTTTTATTGAGAAAATATCAGTATTTGTTCTACTCCTATTACGATTTTCTTTACAAGTTGCATGATATGACTTCATTGGTGTTCTCTTCACGGTCATATTCTTGTCTTTTTGCTTCATATTGATTATAATTCCTCTTTATTTTACATCCAGAGCAATTTCTTCTAATATTTTCTATAAATCTTGCTTACCATTGGTAATGAAACCTGCAAAAATTTTAACTGGCATGCTGTTTCCTTCAGTAGAGATATCTTTTTTTACTCACAGTTCCAGAGTAATGGTCTTGCCATTCAATAAACAACTAAAATCCTTAAATTAACCGTTACTTTAAAAAAAGGATAACTATATTATATTAAGGAAAAACTTGCCATACCTATTATCGTAAATCAGAAAAAAAGTTGTTTAAGAATTGCCTATTACCCAAAAAAAAAATCAAAAGAACGAAAATATTTCCGTGAGGCCATAAACTAATTATGGTACTTACAGGTTCTTGGCTCTCGAGAAAAAAGAAACAAGATTTCAGATCCCTAGTTCAATTTCCTAGTCCGTCCGCCTGCTTCTACTTCTACAACACTCCAGAAATCAGACAGTGTACTTTTCTCCATTCTTTCTCTCCTCTCATCCTTTTGTTTACCATATTTTTTTTATCCAGAGATACCTAACTGTTTTAAAAACTAGGTTGAACAATATGATTAACAGTGCGTCTACTACTGGATTGTTGGCCCATATAATATCGTTTTTGTGTCATTTCTTTGTTTGTAGTAAACCTCCTAAAATGTATTTATTGATTTAAAAATGAATTAGCAGTGAATGAAATAAATACAACATGAGAAACACTTTAATTCATATCTTCTAAAATTCAAATAGATATATCTCTGTATTATTTTGTATACTCGATATGAAGCCTCTGGAAAACTACAAAAACAGTTTAACTGGTCCCTTCCCCCTCCCTCCAACGTACAGAAGGTATAAAATAAATTAGGATTGACAAAGGCAAATCTACTTAATTTACTAAACACCTAAAAAGTATTTTAGAATCACACACACCATATAAAAAGTGGCTCATATAATGTTAATACCGAAACCTGAAAAAAAAGTCTTATAAACCTACTTATTAGTCTACTTCCTATATCTTTAAAGTGGCAGATAAATTTCAACCTAACTACCAATGTAGATTTTTAAAAGAACATGTGATACTAAAACAAATACACAGGATCACGAAAAGTTCTATATAGGTTTGTAGCAAAAAAAAAATATTAGGCTGTGATATTCCTTGATATTGCACAAACCATTTATAAGGTCTGGCAAAACAAAACGTTTTTTAGCTTTAATTTAGATGATCAGTTATGGGGAACAACTTCCCTAATTTTCGACGTTGCCAGTCACCTTCATGGAAGCCTTATTTCTCCATTATTTCTTTTACGTCTCTTTTCCATCTTCTGGGTGGCTGACCTCGTTTCCTTTTTTCTACTGGGACCTAACTTTATATTTAATGTCTATCTAGTGGCATTTATTTATTCTTTTCTATTCTATTGTTCCTATTATATTATTATTTACATTTATAATTATTCTAATTTCATAATTTCTGACATGATCTAGCCTTGAAATATTGGCGCTTCGTCTTCAATACTTCATCTTCGTTGAGACACTTATTAAAGATATGGAAGCCTTATTTCTCCATTGTTTCTTTGACGTCCCTTTTCCATCTTCTTGGTGGCTGACCTCGTTTCCTTTTTTCTACTGGGACCTAACTTTATATTTAATGTCCATCTAGTGTCATTTAGTCATTCTTTTCTATTCTATTGTTCCTATTATATTATTATCTACATTTAAAATTATTCCAATTTCATAATATCTGACATGATCTAGCCTTGAAATCTTGGCGCTTCATCTCCGATACTTCTACTTAGTTGAGGCACTTATTAAAGATAACTAAAAGAATCTTAATTAATTTATCCAGAACTGATTTGTGTAGTTCGTTACTTATATTTTTTGGAACAGGGGCTTTTTCTTTACTTACATAGCTGCAATTTTTCTTACTTTTGATGTAGTTATTATTGCTTCTTGTTAAATATTCCCTTCGTAGATTTCTCCCTGAAATCCAATTCTATCTTCCGTAAGGCGCTTATGATAATATCCATTCCACTCTTGAATGCCAACAAGATATACTCCTGCAGCATCTTTATTCGGTATTAATAGTTCTCTAATAACTAGTCAGGATCTATTCACTGTTGTATTACCGGTACATTTATTTACTTCTTTACATGTTCTTTCCCAGTAATTGTTTTTAGCATTTTATACTTTACTTGTTGCTCATTATATGTATTTCTACTCTCGAGAGTTTCAGTAAATATGAATTTCTCGTAAGCTTTCTTCTGCTCTTTCACCAGAATTTCTAGTTCAAAGGACCACCGAGGATATTTCTTTTTTTTTTTATAATTATTACAGCCTTTTTCCCTATAGCTTTTTTTGCAGCATCATGAATTATTGTTAATAATATGAGATTGAAAAATTGTGCACGGAATAAATACAACTTTGAACATTTTACGCACAAATTCGAATATATGTCGGAAAAAAAATTGTATAACTCATAAATAACTTAAAGTTTCCATGTTCTATAAATTTACATAAGACCCTCGTAATAGGCCAGCTCGTTAGGAAATCGTAAGCGCACTCCATTTATAGAAATAAAAGCCAAAGAATACCATTTCAGTAAATTTTCGAAATTATCTCTTGCTGTCACCTCATCACCTAGCGTCATCGCGTCACGGGCCCCCCGTAAGGGATCTCCAGGATCACATTCATCATCAGTTAATTTCGCTCTCTGCACGAGCCCAGATAAGAATATGCTAATACCAGCAAGTTACACTGATTACGCATCATATAAATAACTTTCTAAGATGAGTCTGTGTTTATTTAAGGAATTATTATGATAAATTTCTCGAGATTCCAACATCAACGAAGAATTATTGTCTCTGACGTTAACCTGTTTCTATTCAACAGGTCGAATATCTTAGACGATAATGGGCTGGAGAGATATGGGATTACCAATTGTAGGTCACGTCTTCACTATGCTTTAGTTTAAGGTGGTACCTTAATGTTATTCGACATAAAGCAATTAATATTATACTAGAATGGGCACATGATAAAAATGTCCAATCTTAGAGTTGTAGATTTGTATTAGATCTTCAAAAAAATGTGACCGTATGCATTGTAAAATTGGATACTTTAGAGTTGAGATAGACTTCATAAGATCATTAATTCATTACCAAGCCATATATTCTTGGATAAAGTGTTGGGTCTTCAAAAGATCTTCAAAAAAATGTGACCGTATGCATTGTAAAATTGGATACTTTAGAGTTGAGATAGACTTCATAAGATCATTAATTCATTACCAAGCCATATATTCTTGGATAAAGTGTTGGGGCTGTGTTTCTTTTTCTTTTAAACAAAAAAGTGAAAAGAAGAAGCAAAGGCCGACCGCGAATTAGGTGGTTAGATGGAGTTGAAACCGACTTACGGATATTAAAAATCAGAAGATGGCAACATGTTGCCAGAAACCGAACAGAATGGTGACGAATCTTAGAGCAGGCCTAGATCCACAGAGGATTGTCGAGCCAAAGATGCTGATGATGATGAATCATCTTCGGAACATGAATAATTGTCTTCGTTAACGACAACTTTATTTTTTGCTGTTTTTAAAGATTTATCGAAGGAATGGTAAATAAAAGGTACCCATTATAGCAATTTCATTAAGTGGTTATATTTTGAACTATCAATTGGAATTGATTTTTTATTATTTATTTGGTCCAATATCTTTGGTAGGAAACCATCGAGAGAACTTCTCATTTTCCTTTTAAAATTGACAGTTTTAAAATTTTCCTGGGAAATTGTTGTTTTATAAAACATAATACCAGGGTGGTCTATCTCGACTTTCTCGAAGTGCACAATTTTAGTAGATAGAAAGGTTCCGTTTCCTATTAATAAATGGACTTCTCGATTCTTTGAAGTTGAAAAAGTCACTTGTTTTTAGCTTATAAACAATAAGCGGTTTAAAGAACTGCAGGTCCTTATAAACTGGACCCATTTATGGGGTACATGTATTGTGTCTGCTTTGTTGTGTTTATGCCCTTGAGTAAATCATCATCATCATCATTCAATCTTCGCTTATCCACTGCTGGACATAGATCTCCCTCATAATTTTCCATTTATTTCGATTTTGTGCCTCTTGCATCCAATTCCTATGACAACGTTTTAGATCGTCAGTCCAACGTGTTGGTGGACGACCTCTACTTCGGTAGGCATCATCTCTTGGTCTCCATTCCAGTATCCGCTTTGTCCATCTATTGTCTGTCATTCGAGCCACGTGACCTGCCCAGTTCCATTTTAGTGTTGCTACTCTCTCTACTGCATCAGCCACTCCTGTTCTTTGTCGAAGCTGGCGATTTCTGATCTTGTCTCGTAGTGAAACGCCCAACATAATAGCACGCTCCATCGCCCTTTGACACACACGGATCTTTTGAACTGTTTATTTGAGTAAATATTTATGGTAAATTCTAACTACTGAGGTGTTATAAATAGCCCACATATATAAACAAAATAAAAATGTTTTGACCAGAGCAGTTGTCTAACCAAAATGTTACCTCTTCTGTTATAAAAGGTAAATTTTTTAACCACATAAAGACTCGTCCCACATAAAGCATGAACCTTCGGCAGTATTATCATTATAGACGGTAAAATTAAATATCCATAACTGCTTTTCTCAAGTCCATCATTGCTACGACTTCTTTTAAATTCTGTTGTCATGTTATCTTATTCTGCCGTTTTAACTTGTATCTGTTTTCTGCGTCATTCAAATTATCTGCCTTTTTCTTTAAAATATTTTCAACTCCAGTAGGATCTGCCTCTTTTCGCTTATTTTCAAAACTGTCACAGATATCACATGTATCAATGTTGGGGGCTTAAAATGAAGGTTGAACTTTGTTTACGGCAAGTTCTTTTGCATGCTCCTTTTCATTAATTCACTCTAAATATAATTTGTACATTATTGTTACGTTTAGTTCCGGATTTAAATATTCTTTTTCATATCTATTGCGACAATAATGACTTTCAATTTCTCATATAAGAGCAGTATTATCACTGATACTGCTCTTATCTAGTTTATATGTTATGTCATCCACAGAATTGTCAGAATATCTACTACAATAAAGTTCATAAAAATATGTTTTCACTCCCAATTTCTTCATCCATGAAGAAATTTTCATTGGCAAAGTCAAAATATCTACTACAAGAAGGTTAATCAAATCTGTTTTCACTCTCAGTTTCTTCATCCATGGAGAAATTTTGATAGGCAACATCATTAAACATAACAGGCTTTAACTGACAGTAGGTTTTATGGTGCTCATGAACGTAAATATGATTTTGCTTATTAGATGAATCGGATTCAGGCACATAAGCAGAGTGAACATCAGGAATGTCTGAAAAATAACAATGCTTCAATTATTGCGATACTGCTTTAATAGATTTACTAAAAATTAAGCTCTTGTTATTAAGCATGGAAAAGTAGGTTAAACGTCACAACAATTCTGTACCTACTTTAAGTTAGTATTGTGTAGAAAGGATAGGTACGAAAGTTTAAATATTTTCACAGTAGGTACACAGAAAAAAGTTCACTTACCTTCATTTGCTCTTGATTCAGACATTTCTGGTTGTTCTTTATTATCACATTAATCTCAATAAAGAAAAAAGTTACTTTCATCTATAAACCATGCAAAAACATTAGCTTATAACCTCTTTTTTTACACAGCTGATAGGCGGTTGTCCATAGAAATTAGATTATCGTCATTTTAAGAGTCAGTGTGCCATACAAAAAAGACCGATCTACCACATAGGCTTTTTGCAACGAATATCATAGTGGACATCCGACTTGCAATTTTAGTAATATTACCTGGACAACCACCTATTAAGCAACATTCGAAAGATAATACCTTTAAGTGTATTATTGGCTGCATACCTCCATTTCTGTGAAAATGGACTTCCACCCTTTAATTCTAACGAACAGATAAAAACATTTTTAACAGTTAAGGATGTATGTAGTAGTCCACTGTCAATACAAGAGGAGAAACACACACCTCCTCATAAATAAAGACGGTAATCTGGCGACGACAGTGAATGAGAAGTTGGTTACCTGGAAAATATATATCGAAGAACTTTTCTGGGACGACCGCAGCAACCTTCCGGAAATAAATTGCATGATAGGGCCGTCAATTCTAGAAAGCGAAATAAAGGCTGCTTTAAAACAGTCTAAGAATGGTAAGGCTACAGGTCCGGACGAAATACCCGTTGAACTTATTAAGGTGATGAGTGAAGTGAGCACAAAGGAGTTAACTGAACTGTTCAACGCCATATACGATTCAGGTAATATCCCAGATGAATGGCTATTGTCAACATTTGTAACGCTACCAAAAAAACGATCTGCGAAAACGTGCGAAGATTTCCGAACTATCAGTCTTATGAGTCATGCACTTAAAATTTTTCTTAAAATCATACATGCCAGAATTTACAAGAAATGCGAAGAAAATGTCGGTGAAATGAAATTCGGATTCCGCAATTCTATGGGTACACGTGAAGCACTTTTCACCTTACAAGTCCTACTTCAGAGATGCCGCGATGTCAGTTGTGATGTCTATATTTGTTTTATTGACTACGCCAAGGCATTTGACCGTTGTCAGCACCAGAAGATGGTCACCGCACTACAAAGAGTAGGATTGGATGAGAAGGACATTCGGATCATCATGAATTTATACTGGAACAGCGTGCTCAAGTCAAGGTCGAAGACCAACTGACCGACCAAGTGAAGATCATGCGAGGAGTAAGGCAAGGATGTGTGCTATCGCCGACTCTTTTCAATATCTACACTGAGGAGATTTTTAATGAAGCCCTCACAAACCTAGACATGGGAATCCGAGTGAACGGTGAATACATCAATAATATCCGCTACGCCGATGACACTGTGTTACTAGCAACCAGCCTAAACGATCTGCAGGCCTTACTAGACCGAGTGCGAACTGTGAGCGTATCATACGGACTGAACCTTAATATTAAGAAAACTAAATTCATGGTTGTCAGCCGTACAAATTTAGATCCCGGGGCACTAATGGCAGGTAGCGAAGAGATCCAGAGAGTCGACAGATTCACTTACCTCGGAACTACCCTCAACGTACAATGGGACTACGCTCAAGAGATTAGATCCAGAATTGAAATGGCACGGTCTACATTTATTAAGTTGAGATCCTTGCTGTGCTGCAGTGATCTCAGTTTGGGAACCAAGATGCGGATAGTGAGGTGCTACGTTCTTCCAGTGTTACTATATGGAGTTGAAGCCTGGACACTGACGCAAGCCACTGAAAAACGAATCGAAGCCTTCGAGATGTGGATATACAGAAGGATACTAAAAATATCTTATGTGGACCATGTCACCAACGTTGAGGTCCTACAGCGCATGACAAAAGAAAAAGAAATGCTTAATTTAATTAAACAACGTAAGCTTGAGTACTTCGGCCACGTGATGCGGAACGAAGAAAAATATCGAATTCTTCAACTTGTTATGCAGGGTAAAGTATTTGGCAGAAGAGGACCGGGACGCCGTCGTATCTCGTGGTTGAAAAATCTCCGACAATGGTTTGGGATGACCTCAGCGGAGCTGTTTCGCAGAGCAGTCAACAAAACCTTGATAGCCTTGATGATCGCCAACATCCGGACCGGATAAGGCACTGAAGAAGAAGAAGATCAGCTACAGATAACTAACACAAACAATGATCACATGTTGAGTTTGTTCTGTGATGTTATATTGAGTAGAAGCGTGAATATGTAATGTGTCCACGAATCAATCATTTTTGAAAAGTTCGGAAGGGAGATTATCCGAACCGGGAGCTTTATTATTTTTCAGTGTTGCAATGGCTTCTCTAATTTCTTCTTCGGTGGGGGGTGGTTGCCGATCATCTTCATTCATTTGAAACATGGGATCCTCAGTCTCGCCATCTTCGTGGTTGCCGCTAAGCAGTTCTTCAAAATAGTCCGCCCATCTGTTTAGTATCTGTTCTTTGTTACTAATTATAGAACCGTCCCTATCTTTACAGGCTATTATTCTGGGTTTGAATTCTTTTTTGCAGCTGTTTATCTGTTGGTAGAATTTTCGTGAGTCTTTTCCATTGTGGTGGTTAACAATTTCGTTTAGAGCGTGTTCGTATTGTTCTTTCTTTTTTCTTCTAAACATTATCTTTTCTTCTCTTCTAAGATTTTCATAATCTTCCAGAGTTAATCTCGTTTTGCGCTGCTGGAGTCTCTTATATGCTTCGTTTTTTTGTTGGTTGATATGTCTGCACTCTTCATCGAACCAATCTTCGTTTTTTTTGGTCTTGATAGGTTTTAATACAGTTTCAGCCGCTGTGTGCATAGCTTCTTTACATTTAGTCCAATGTTCTTCTATACTTAGTCTATACTTAGATTTTCTTCGATTGTTGGTAACGCTTCGTTTAATATTCTCATGTAATTAGCTCTAGCAGTTTCAGATTTTAGCACCTCAATATTATATTTTGTGGATTTTGTGCTGTGACCTTTTTTTGCGTTGGATATCCGTGCTCTAAATTTTGCTTTTATAAGGTAGTGGTCGGAGTCTATATTAGCACCTCTACATGCTCTTACGTCCAGTACATCATAAAAATGTCGACTATCTATAAGTACGTGGTCGATTTGATTTTTGGTCTGGCCGTCTGGTGACTGCCATGTAGCTTTATGGATGTTTTTGTGGGGAAAGCACGTACTTACTACCACCATTCCTAACGATGCCGCGAGTTCAACCAGCCGTAAACCATTTTGGTTACTGACCGTATGGAGACTTTGTTCACCAATAGTGGGTCTGTAGGTTGTCTCTTGCCCAACTTTAGCATTAAGATCGCCAATAATAATTTTTATGTCATTGTTCTGGCATTTCCTATAAGTGCTTTCCACTTCCTCATAAAATAGATCTTTCTCCTCGTCTTCCTTATCTTCAGTTGGAGCATGGACGTTGATAATACTGTAGTTAAAGAACCTGCCCCTTATTCGCAATCTACATATTCTTGGGCTTATTGGGTCGAAAGCTATGACTGTTGATTTTACGTGTTTGTTTAGTATAAAGCCTACGCCAAAAGTGTGATTGCTTTCATGTCCGCTGTAGTATAGAGCGTAGTCCTTTTTCTCCAGGCTGCCGCTACCTGTCCATCTAATTTCTTGGAGTGCTATAATGTCTGCTGAGTATTCATTTAGCGTTTTTAAGAGACATCTTAGCTTCCCTGTGCTATAAAGCGTACGAACGTTCCAAGTGAATAATCCAATATCATTAGCCTTATTTCGTTTGCCAAGTCGTCGACAAATAGACCGTCCGGCAGATTGTTGTGAATTTTCCGTAACGTAAATTTTTTTTACGGGAGGGGGGTGTTAACCCACTTCCCAACCCCCTTTTCGGAGGACCATTTCTCCCTTCCGCGTCAGCCCTGACCCCACCTTCCACTGGGGTTGGTTACCCAGTCTCCAGTAGGGTTGCTCAGGTTTACCGGGGTTTACCCGTGTGATCCGGATCACACTTCTCGGAAAAAAATATTAGGTGGTTTAAATATTGAGAAGAAAGCTACATCGAATACTACAACTGATTCTAAGTGAACAATGTAGGGTTTAAATTGTGTAAAAAAGACAACTTATTGATAATCAATCGAAATTTGACCTAGACATGAAACGCAGGACAATATTCTATAGATTTTTTGAAGATAGAATAGCGTGAAGTATTTGCTATGACGATCATTACCGTTGGATAATTTAACTACAGGACATGAAGATAAATATCGCAGTTCATTTAAATCTAACAAAAAACATAGTTTGTGTTAAGCAATTTGACTATATAACTGATATAACATCATTGAAAATAGTAGCGTATTTGGCAAATGTAATTAAACAATTTATAATTTAAAACACGTTGGCGTTGTTGGCCTATATCTTTTTTTTACAGGGAACACATTATAGAACAATTAATATAATTCATAGAAAGGAATGAAACATATTTCCTTTCTTAGAAGATTTTTAATCGCGGGCGATAATTAACTATGCCTTTACACAATGAATGAAACATATTCCTAGACATAAAACAAGTAGGAAGATGGCATTATTTAACGCTGAACTAACCTTCTAACGTCTCATCATTCGTCAAGCAGGAGTTCCAATTGCAAAACCGACGATTACGCCGAACAATTTATGCAGCACCTCGCACATATGTCCCCTTATTTGGAACTATAGCAGAGGAACAACCTTATTCTCGGAAAATAATCAGTAATCTGCTGATACAATCAAACGCAGATGCTCTTTTGTAACTGTATTGCATCCACCTACATAGTTGATTAATAATTGTTACTGTTCTCTTCCGTTGGTGGCGGCAATTGTAGATGGTTCTGTATCTTTTAGTGAAAATGAAATACGAGGGAATTACAGAAACTACCCTATTCAATCATTTAAAACACTTATTTGTTTAACTCATTAAACGTAGATAAAACAATTTATTGTCTATGACACTTAATATAATAAAGCAAGAAATGCAAAAGCAGTTTTTAAGCAATATACATCTTTAGTGTATCAAGTAAAGCACATACATGAGTATGGTAGCGTAGTGATCCCAGTGGCGGATCTAGACATTTGCCTTGAGAGGTGAACTTCCAACTTGTGGAGGGAACTTCCAATGAAACACCAACCAAAAACCCAAACTACAAAAAAGACATAAATAATAAGTTTTCTTTAATTTTGGAACGTCTTGAAGAGGGATTTCCCTATTTTTACTCCCGTTTATCCACCACTGAGTGATTATTGTGGAGTTAATAAAGTGGTTATTGTGGAGTTAAACTTTAATAAAACAATTAAAGTTTTGAAGTGCAACTTAAAAATATCGACCTATTAATTGTAACTTTAGAGAACAACATTTAAAAGGAATTATAACAGCTTTATTTTTTAATATATATCATGGGTCTCTTCGAACCGACAGAACAAATCTGCAACCTAAAGGGTGAGTCCCAATATATCGCAAAGAAAAAAATGCTGTACCAGATACAACACCCTGCCAGGTACGTAAGTCTTCTACAGACAATTTCGAGTTCCAAGTTCCAGTTTATTGTTGAAAATATACCTTACTATAAACAGATAGTCTCAACGTGAGTAAGGGCTTATGCGACAATCGTAGCAAACTACGATTGCCTAGTAAAGTCATACTGTTTTGAGCCTTTCGACTTTCGGAACTCCAAGAGATATCGCTGCCAACTTTGACTAAAAAAGATACAGCCGTAGAAACGTTCAGACATAATACCATAGATTTTAGATTCACACCATTACCCGCTCTATTAATTGCGTTAATCAAAAGTCCGAACTTACGGTTGGTTTCTATCGTACTGAGTTAGAATCTTACATATTGCAAGGACGAATCATCAGTCTAACTACTTGAAAAATTCTTTTTTGCAATGATAAGAAGAGCCGATATTAAAAGATCAATAAGCGTCGCTGCTATAAATGGTTGGCCGTCACCACACACCTGCCATAGTTATCCCTGTAGAATTTTTTCTGAAACATCTCGCTGAACGCTCTTAGCCAAAAGGATCGATAGGTCATGCTTTCGCAGGTTTCTGTAATCGTTGAGCTGGCCTTAGGATACCTGCGTTATTATTTGACAGATCTGCCTATGTAGCATTGTCCGCTAATCAAGTCAGACCAGAGATAAATTGTCGTTTGAAACAAATTACACAAACGTTAGACAGGTATCCGGAAGGCAAGCCTTATCGGAACCACAAATTTGAGGAACACACAACGCAACGGAACGTCACTTCATGCCCTTCCGTCTAGCTGGAAGTAGTAAAAATCAACTCAACTTCGTTTTAACAACAAAATATTTAGTTCAGAAAATACTAGGTATACGATCTTACAGAGAGACAAAGGCCGACGCAGATCACTTCTTGGTAGTAACAAAAATGAATAGGCTCAAATGCAAGAAAGTTATCAAGGCAAAACAAACTCTAGTTAATGAATTAGAAGAGTTTAAAATAAAAGATAAATAAAAATATATTCAACCCTTTGAGTAAATATTTAATCATAAACGAAAGATGTCAAAAATTAAAAGAAAATAAAATATATAAAATAACAAGAAAAGTAATACGAAAAAACAATAAAAAGAGAAAAAGATTAGTACGATTAACATTGCGAAATACTAAGATCACTAAATAATTTTATCAGAATGACATTGGTCAACAACTTGTCAGAAAAAAAAAACAAAAAGGAATACGAAAGAATGGGAAAACCCAATGCAATAAATAAAAAGAAGAAAAATTACTGATTAAATAAGAAGCTAGAAGATATTGCAAAAGGCAGATGACATTATAAAAAGTAGAGAAAAGAACCATAAAGTAGAAAACGAATCTGAGGATAAACAGATGAACAGAATAAGGGGAGAATATTTTAACAAACAAAAAGGAAACTCATTGTAACAAAAAAGAGCGATCAGGAACGTACAGGAAAAAATAGGAAGATTTACAGAGGAAGATGTAAAAATAAATTAAAAACCCCTAAAATAGAAAGGGGGCAAAGTAGCAAAGAAATTCATAAAATATGGAGGAACACAACAGAGGAATTATAGTATTGATTTATAAAAAAGGGGATCGAGAAGGGTGCCAAAATTACAGTACAATAAACCTTTTAAATGTCACCTACAAAGTTCTTTTTCTTCTTTCGGTGCCTATTTGTTCCGGATGTTGGCTAGCAGTATGGCCATCCTACCTTTGCTTGCAGCTATTCGAGATAATACGGTTGCAGACGTATTAAACCACTTTCTTAGGTTTTGAAATCACGATATTTTTCTTCTCTCTGGTCCTCTTTTTCCAAACAGATTGCCCTAAAACAGTTGCAACAAGCCACATATCTGTTTATTTCTCATAACATGGCCAAGATATTGTGCGCTCTTTGATTGTGTTAATAATCTCGCATTTCTTGACCATTCTACGTAGGAACTCAACATTAGTAACACGATCCACCCATGACATTCTTAAGATTCATCTGTAACACCACATCTCCAAGGCCTCAAGCTTTCCTAAAGAAGCTTCAGAAAATTAAATGAAAAAGACAGTAAAGATTCCATTTCACGTACAAATCGTCTATGTATCTGTTTATACGTATTTCGCTTTAATAAAGCTCATCAGAACAGTTATTCATAGGCGTTCTCAACGTGAAAAATAGATCTTTCCTGTCTTTTGGAAGCAACGATAAAATGGCTTCGAAACGGACGCAATAGCGACATCTGATATTAAATCCGTAAAATAGTTTCGAAACACAATTCAGATTTCTGCTTTAATCTGAACCTTCTATAATTGCAAGGTATAACAGACGTTGATAAAGATGTTAATAGAGACATGGGGAATCTAAAATTTGCATTCCACGACATGTCTCCTCAACTAAGCAGAAATCGTTAGCGAATTGGTTTCTTGTACTCATACAGAGAAGATCCGAATAAAATGAAAAATATAGTAAAGATTCCATTTCACGTACAAATCGTCTATGTATCTGTTTATACGTATTTCGCTTTAATAAAGCTCATCAGAACAGTTATTCATATGCGTTCTCAACGTGAAAAATAGATCTTTCCTGTCTTTGGGAAGCAACGATAAAATGGCTTCGAAACGGACGCAATAGCGACATCTGATATTAAATCCGTAAAATAGTTTCGAAACACAATTCAGATTTCTGCTTTAATCTGAACCTTCTATAAATGCAAGGTATAACAGACGTTGATAAAGATGTTAATAGAGACATGGGGAATCTAAAATTTGCATTCCACGACATGTCTCCTCAACTAAGCAGAAATCGTTAGCGAATTGGTTTCTTGTACTCATACAGAGAAGATCCGAATAAAATGAAAAAGATAGTAAAGATTCCATTTCACGTACAAATCGTCTATGTATCTGTTTATATGTATTTCGCTTTAATAAAGCTCATCAGAACAGTTATTCATATGCGTTCTCAACGTGAAAAATAGATCTTTCCTGTCTTTGGGAAGCAACGATAAAATGGCTTCGAAACGGACGCAATAGCGACATCTGATATTAAATCCGTAAAATAGTTTCGAAACACAATTCAGATTTCTGCTTTAATCTGAACCTTCTATAAATGCAAGGTATAACAGACGTTGATAAAGATGATAATAGCTTCAGAAAGTTTCTGAGCCTCTACTCTACATAATAACGTAGAAAATACATAGCATCTGATGATAGAGATTTTGGTAGCAAGTGGTAAATTGTGACTTCTGAAAAGAGACTTTATCTTTACGAACGCTGATATTGCGTTTCCTATGCGTTGTTTTATTTTCGCAGAGTGGTCCCATTAGCTGTTTACATTAATACCAAGGTATGTGTAATGTGTAGCAGTTTGTTGGTGAATTGATTGTTGGTTTACCAAAAGAAGCGTATTTAATATTTCGCGATAACTGACTACTGCCGCTACCATGTATTTGTTTTTTTCGTATTTGAAAGTCCATGTTCTCTACTTGTTCATCCACAAGTTTTAGGAATTTTGCACAAAACTTGTCAGACTCTACAGCTTTACCATCTTTAGCTTTTCAAAAACTGACTTGAGTTCTTCGATGGAAATCGGGGGTCCTGTTTGGAATTCTGTATCTTCAATGGTATTCTGCTTTTCATCTGCAAAAGTTATTTTTTCCAGGTGTCTAATTTCCCTTCCTCACTTATTAGTGGTGTACCCTGGTTATCTGTTACAGGCTTGTATAAGCCTGCAGCTTCTTTAACTTTTTTGTGCATATTGTTCCGCACAGTTTTCTCTTAGCCGCGTATCCTTAGCTTTTCTAATTGCTTTTTAAATATTTTTATCTATCCTTTTTTATAATGGCATGTCCTAATCTTTGAACTTTCGCCATTCCTTCATCATATCTAAAATTTCGTTTGTCATCCCCGATTTTTTATTTATTTTTGGTGGTTTAAGGAGTTTCTCTTGTATGATTTGTGAAACTATATGCAAGTTTTCTAGCCGCTGGTCCATTACATCCGTTTGAATAACGGTATTTAAATTGCTCTCTATATACCGTTATACACACGCCGAATCTTCTTTAGCCTGAGCTTAATTTTGCCCATCAGTGGGTTATGGTCTGACTTGATATCGGCTCCTGGGTATATCTTGACTGATTTTATGCTGTTACAAAATCTTTTATAGCCTGGTGTATCTTAAGGTGATTTCCATGTGAATAATCTTCTGTATGTATAATATTTTGACCTAACCTAACCTAACCTACAAAGTTGTAGTAATATATTTTACATAAAACTAGTCATATGGTAAGTGAATATTAGGAGAGCAGCTGAACGGTTTTAGACTGGAAAGAGTGACAATTAATTCCATAAATATCATCATCATCATTGGTGCTACAGCGCTATAAAAGAGCCTCGACCTTCCCAAGTCTATTACGCCAGTCAGTTCTATCCATTGCCAACTGTTGCCAGTTTGCTGCGCCTATTTGTCTACCATCCTCATCTACACCATCCCTCCATCTGAGTTTTGGTCTACCCCTTTTTCTACTTCCTACAGGTTGTGACATAAGGATTCTTCTAGGAGGGTTGTTCTGCTGTGATCTTGCCAGATGTCCTGCCCATCTTAGTCTTCCTAATTTTATAAAGGATACTACGTCTTTACCACCTTCATAATTCCATAAATATAGTAGGTCAAATAATCCAAAAATCAAGAGAAGACAACTAAGAAATGAATGTATAATTCTTTATCTGTAATAACCTTTATTCCTGACAATCGGCCCCTATGTATATTGTTGTTTGTTTCGGTTTATATGTCTGCGGACACGAAATCCATTTGCCAATTTTCTTTAATATTTGCTTCAATGACTAGAATTTTCTTTAATGGTTTTTACGTATGTTTCTCCATTTCTTTTTTTGTACACTTAATTAACTATTCTTCTTATTTTTTTTCAATATATTTTTAATTCTGTCGTATTTGCACTTTGCGTTTTCTGTTTGTTCTTGTTTCTTTGGGTTATCCAGTATTCAAATTTTTGATTAAACCATTATTTTGTATTCTTACCACTTTTTTAAATACTTGTGCTGCATATTTTATTGATCTCTATATTCCCGACTACAATGTCATTTATCCTTTCATTGCCTTGGACATGTCTCAATTTTTCTTCTATAACGCTTGTTGACTCCCTGTTGGTTTTTTGGTTCTTCAGTTTTATATTTTCATAAATGACACTATTGGGTAATATTATTAATTTTAATTATCTTTAGAATGCTAGATCTTATCTGTAATAATATATGCTACTGTGTTAATAGCAGTCATTGTTACGTGTGCCCCTTTGTAGCTTCTTTGGTCCATTAAATGATTGCGATCTAATAAAATGTGCTCAATTTTCCGTATTATCATCTGAAGACCTCCACGCTACTTTATGGATAGCATTATGTCTAAAAGCTGCCTTTCGTTAACAAATTTAATCAGTTTAAATTAATTTTCGTTTAGTTAAGAGTGTATAAAATTAAGTATTAATACATAAGAGTATACAAAACTATAATTAGACCCACAATGCTATACGCTGCCGAGACATGGACTATAAACAAAACCATACAGAACAGATTGGAAGCATGGGAAAGAAAGATACTTCGCAGAATGTTTGGTGGAAAAGTAGTAGAGAGAGAATGGAGAAGACGAACTAATGCAGAAGTGTACAATTTGTATGCTAACTCTACAATAACAAAAGTAGTCAATAAACGTAGACTAGAATGGCTCGGACATCTAGAAAGAATGCAAGGTAATATACTAGTCAAGAATATTGTTTGAAGAGTACTTGAGGGCAAAAAAAGAGAGAGGAAAATCAAGAAAGAAATGTAGTAATGGAAGATATCAGAGAGATGAGAATCAGAGTTTGAAAGCTGATAGCTAAAAACAGAAAATGATGAAAATTATTTATCCAGCAATGGGCCTAAAAGGTCTGTTAACGCTATACATACTATTGTTTTTGTCGTTTGTAGTTTAATTCTTTTCCAATTTTTACAATAAAATTTTTTTCTTTTGTGGGAGCATGTACGTTAATAATGGCTAATTTTTCGTACTTTCTGGGTAGTTTCATTTTACATAACCTATCTGGTATTAAAATTTTGTTATTGGCGTGTACCACTAACAGATATGAATGAAATTTGGTTGTAACGTTTATTTAGACCGCGTGAAAATAATGTGCTAAAATGTGAAACTAATATATTTTTACAGTGTACATTCAACAACGATCAAATCAATATATATAGCAAAAGTGCTCGCAGGAGAACGATATGAGCCTTAAAGTAGACATATGACTATGCTATACATTAAACCAGATAATTACAGACATATAGATGTGTACATGATTACGAAATATGCCCCATGGGCTCTAATATCCATCCAAAAATGGAGCGCACGGAACAAGAAGAAAAACCACTCAGATGAAAAGCAACCGACATTTCTTTCACATTCTAAAAAAAAGATTAATTGTTTTTGAGTATTGAAATTTTAATTGGATCTTCTCTGATTCTTTTGTAATACATTTCATGGTTTCTTATTGAAAATTTAGGGATATAACGTTTCATGTTACACATTAGTTTATTAATACTTACCTATTACAGAAAATGATATATACGTATTTATGTCTCGAAATTTACGAATTAAAATTATTTTTTTTCTTTAGTTTCAGTTCCCGTTCTACTCATCGGTGATGATGAGAGTGACAGTTTTAACAAAGAACATTTTTTTTATAAATGCCTTTTTTTGATTTACTTCTTCTTCTTCTTCTTCAAGTGCCATCTTCGTTCCGAAGGTTGGCGATCATCAGGGCTATACGTATTTTCGAAACTGCTGACCGAAACAATTCGTTGCTGCTACAGCTATACCATTCCCGTAGATTCTTTAGCCAGGAGTTTCGTCTTCTTCCTATGGACCTTTTTCCTGCTTTTTCCCTTGCATAATTATTCGAAGCAGTTCATATCTTTCGCCTCTTATAATGTGTCCCAAGTATTGCAGTTTTCGTTTTTTGATCTTAAATATGATTTCCTTTTCTTTATTCATTCTTCTTAAGACCTCGACATTTGTGACTCTCTCCGTCCATGATATTCTCAGGATTCTGCGATACAGCCACAGTTCAAATGCCTCTAATTTTTTGGTATCAATCTCTTTCAACGTCCATGACTCCATTCCGTAGAACAGCACAGAATGTACGTAACATCTAATCAAGTTTCATTTCAAGTCTCAAATCTCTTCCGCAGAACACTCTCATCATTTTAGTGAATCTGGATCTGGCTTTTTCTATTCATATTTTAATTTCTGCTGAGCTATCGTTGTCTTCATTTATAAAAGTGCCTAAATATTTATATTTGCTAACTCGATCGATAATTTCATTGTGTAAATATAAATTTTGGACATTTTGTGTTGATTTCGATATTACCATAAATTTAGTTTATGATATAATTCTGAATGACCAGCTTGAGACAAACAGTTCTCCCCTCCTCAACCTATTTCATTAGAGACTATAAAGTGTAAACCCATACCAAAAACAGATCACTTGAGAAAGGCAATCAGCCGAAACAGCTGTAGTGATAAGAATTTAAAATAAATTTTGTGGAAGTTTGAAAACAAAGTTTTCAGTGTTTTATTGTTACATAAAACTTAGATTATAAGATTATAGGCAAATTGTCTATTTTGCCTTTTTTGTAAATTCCGCCCATTTGTGTGTCTTTTTTTTAAATTGCTACTACCCATGATCTTATTCATACTCTCTCTCTCTCTCTCTCTCTCTCTCTCTCTCTCTCTTTTCTCTCTCTCTCTCTCTCTCTCTCCAATGGCGGTATAGCCCAAATCGAGCCCTAGTGGCTTGCCCTCCTCGATGCCGGTCCCGCGCCGATCTTCTCCAGGTTCTGATCTCTGCGACAGAAGCAGGAGAAATTATCATACTACGGTTAAATAAAATTTCTATAATAAAATTTCAAATCAAAATATCAATGGTTTGTTTATAATAGATTTCTTGGAAAATGTATCTGACCGATACTTGAGTTTTAAATAATGAGAAATTCCTAACCTTTTTGTCTTGTTTAATAAACAATTACATCTACAGCCAGCTACTATATCAGAGTTTAGTTTTGTTGGGAATGCCGAAAAGCAAAGAACACAATAAATATTTTAATACTAAAATACGGCAACGTTTTTGCCAAACGTAAATATGGGACTATCGTAAATTTTACTACTAAATAGAGAAATGCCCATAGTTTTTTTGTTTTGAATTTTTTATTCATTATATAGAAAAAAAAATTAAGATTCTCAACACAAAAATAAAAGCATAAAATTATTAAACTACCATATTTGGGTATTTTTAGGAATATAGGGTACAAATTTCTCCTTGGTGTTCTCCGCAAATTGGCTTCTTGCTCTTATTACAATAGTTAGTGGTCATGCGTATTTTTACTTGGACATTAAAAAGAAGTCTTTCTCTTCTTTTTCTTGGGTCATATTTGCAGTATCTTCTTTAGTTATGTTGAGGATTTCAGCTATGTCTTGGTATGTAAACTTGCGGTATTGTGTCTATTTAGCATTTATGGTTTTGCAAGACAAAGGCTTAACTCAATCATATATTGATATCTGGAGATATCAGATATCAGAAGTTGGCTATATTTATCATTTCATAGAATACGCATAATGGTCATCTTCGTGTTTTTCTACTGGAACTCATATTAGAACACATTTGGTCGAAAGTGTCTACACCTGCTTTGGTTTCGTTATAGTTATGAATTATGGAGGGCTTGCTCATTTTTTTACGAGCATTTTTTACTCTCTCATGCATTGCTGAAAGTAACAAAGCTACTTTGTTTCTCTTTGACATGTAAGATACTATCGTCTTTTTTCCATCGAAACAAAACATAGACGTATTACAGTTTCGGTTTTTTACTTTCAAGATCTCCTTAGGAATGTCCAGGATGTGATTAAGTTGTCCGTAGTTACGTTGCGATGCGAACGGTAAATTGATTTATTCAACTCTTTTACACAAAATTCAGCTAGAGGCAAACTATTAGTTTCTGTATTTTTCCCAAGTAAAGACTTGCATCTACTATTTATTTAGTTGAGGAATCGCGTACCTTAACAATTTTTATCCCATACTTCACTGGCTTGTTCGGTCATTCTAAAACGGCAGCGTACTGGGAATGCCAAAAGTTGTTCTTCTTAGGGTGCCTGTCCGTTCCGAACGTTGGCGATCATCTTGGCTATGATGACTTTGTTGGTTGCTATACGAAATAGCTGTGTTGAGGTCTTTCTATACCATGCTCTCAGGTTAGCAAGCCAGGATATTCTTCTTCGTCTTGGGGCTCTTTTTCCTTCAATTTTACCTTACAAAGTGCTTTGAAGTAGCTCGTATCTGCCTTGATTTCTCATTATATGTCCCAAGTACTGCAGCTTACAGCTCTTCACGATGTTGACCAAATCTGCAGTTGTGTTCATCCTCCGCGGTACTTTGAGAATAGAGAATAGGATTTTCTAACCGTATCGATAAAAGTTATAAATTGCTCGAATGCGTGTAAAGGGATCCCTTACCTTTCTGTCTTTTCTTGGGTCCTTGTAATCAAATCTAAAGAGAGTTTGGCACGAATTAATAAAAAGCGATCACAATTCATACAAGATCTGTAAAACTTTAATGAAATGGTGGCATTAAACATATGCCTTGCTGTTAAATTATTGTCTTCCTTTACCGCAGAAAGATTTAAAATACCAAATAAAGCTTTCAATAATTCGTCTTTTGTCGTTATGGTAACATTCTGGTGACCACTGTATTTTCGAACTTCAACGGCAATCTCTGCATTTGTATGTTGCAGAATTATATTAAATATATTATAATATTATAATATACAAAAAATAACCGACTAGGATCCGACATAACATGTACGATGTTCCTAGCAGATGTTTTTTTTTAGATATTTGAGGCAAGTTTGTTGTCCATTTGTGACCATTCTTACCCACGAGGGTTTTGTTTTTGAAGTTTATTACATATTTTGAACGTTTAAGTACTTGTGATAAAGAAATATCATCTTCATCTGAATTAGGTTCTCTACCTCTTCTTCAGACTGAACTGGACTGCTTTATTTTTTTTTATTTTGGCTAAGGCGAACAGAAGAAACAGACGAATTATTTTCCGCATCAATCTCGCTGTCGGAGCCAGAGGATTCAGTTTCCAAGTTGTCCTCTCTTCAGTCACTACGACTATCTTCAAACGGATCTGGATCACTCTCTTCTTCGTTTCCCAATACGTGCTATTTTTTCCTCCAGTTGTTCTGCAGACAAAAACTTTAACAGATTTGACATCTATCCTAATAAGAAAAGATCAATATGTTATATAATGTAATGAGAAAAAAAAATAATTTACCTTAATTGTTAATAAAACAATTAAAATCATAATTCAATCAATAAATACTACCTCATTTATCATATGGCGTAAACACGGTACTTTCGTAAAATGTACGAACCAAGTGACGAAAAATGACCTTAGAATTGGAAATTATAATAACCATATGCTACACTGGCAGTCAAGCTCAATACTAGTCTGGAAGGTACTCAATTAAGGAAATCGAATGACTATTGACTCGTGTTAGGGTTAAAAGGTTTCAGAAGTTTTTTAGAAGGATTTTTTCTAAGTTAAGTGCATGGATAAAACCATACTCGGAACTTTCTCTAGAAAGAGATGGGGCATTTTGTAAACGTGCCAAATCGGTAAGTTTGTAATCTCTCTATCTCTCTCTATTTCCCATCCCATAAATAAATCCCAAAGAGGTATTAAAATTCTAATTATTATTATTTTTTAACTGTCTTAGATTTCAATATCAAGATATTATCTTAGTATCTTCTATTTTATATTAATGCTCCTCACACATAACATAAAATTAATTTTAAAAATAACCCAACTTGTTCCGTTTATCATATTTAATTATATTGACTTAGTCTTAACTACATTTGTTCTTAAACTGATTCGTTCGTTTTTTATTATGTTTAATTAGTATATAATTACTATAATAATCCTCTACAGTTACGCAGTTGGCTAAAAGATCCCAGAAAAATATATTTTTATTGCCCTGCTACGACGTATTTACCTATTTGAAAGGTTTTAAACATAAATACACTTTAAATCTCAAAATATATAATAATTTCAAGATATTATAGTTTTTGTTTTATGTTTGCAAAAACTAGGAATAGAAAACAAATCCGTGTTTTATACTATTAAGCAGAGGAACTATATGTAATGGCACAAATAAAACAGGATACACTGAGAATGAGTGAAGTAAGTTGGATAGATAAGGGGGCCATTGCTACCGAAATACTAGATTTATTCTACTTCCCAGGCACTAACATAAATGCTCATAATGACGTGGGAATAATTTTGGTAACCAACTTGGCTAAATATGTCAACGTGTTCCCACCAATTAGTGATAGAACTATTTTTATCAAACTTAACCGACAACTTTTTCACATCTTTCTGAGTCAACTACAGGCATTAACATCCAAAAGCACAGAAAATGATTTTGAACAATTTCCTTTGAAATTAATATTTTCATGGAAAATTCGAACTTATGGGAACGCAAACTTAAAAAACTCGAAGATTGTTGACTAGAGAGTAGATTGTATTGTGGGTTCGTCCGAGTTAAGAAGTAGAAATGATAGACCCACAAGGGTTTTTTTTATTACATTTTATATAGTCTTTAAGTACGCTGTAACTTTTATCTCTTCTTGAGTTTTTTCTCCTAACTACGTCTTAATATCGTGGTAAATGTAGACTTTATAAGAAGTATTCATTTAAGAATCTTGGACGACAGAAAAACGCTAAAGAAAACAAAGTGGAAAACTAACTTGATTCTATGATTAACTGAGATAACTGAGAAATCCGTAAAAAAATTTAATTTAACTTTGAGTTTAACTGTAACATTATTCAATGATTTACTCGATCTTACTTATGATCTTAATTGTATTGCAAAATAAATAACTATTACATTTCTAAACTCATTACAGAAGCTTTAACAATTTTCTATAAATCTGAAGTAAATCTGAGTAAATTTAATATGAGAAGATTTTAAGAAGTTTAGTGTAATTCTCCAGACTTTAAACCATTCATTAATTTTGTTTAGATGTAGTTGCATTATTTCTGATGCTATTCATGGAGGAGTATGGGCTGTTAGGAAAGCAGTATCATCTGAAAATGTTGCAAGTGTTAGGTTATTGCTTGTTAGTAAATCAGTCGTATATATCAGGTACAGGATCGGTCCGAGCACAGTTCCCCGAGGTACACTCGATAGGAATAGATAGAGTTTTGTATAGGCTTCATTATACCGTACTAGATTTCTGTAAGGTATGATTTAATATAATATATATATATATATATATATATATATATATATATATATACATATATATATATATATATATATATATATATATATATATATATATATATATATATATATATTGGTTTAAAACGTTCTCCTACGTCTTCCGATACCCAGTTGCCACTCCTCTCGATTCGTCCATAAGTCTTCTTCTATGTTTCTGTCTTTCATTTCTCTATTGATACCTTCTCTCTAACTAAGGCGGGGTCTTCCTCTTTTTTTTTTCTACCGTGCGTCCACATTAAGACTTGTTTTAGGAGACGTTCTTCAGACATTCTCTGTACATGACCGTACCATCTGAGTTGTTGGGTACCAATATCGTCTACTATTGTATGTTTTACTTTCATAATTTCTCTTATTCTGTTGTTCGTTACTTTTTCTAGTATAGATTTTCCAGCTGAATGTCTCCAGAAATCCATTTCCGTTGACTCAAGTTTTCTCTTGTATCTTTCCTTTATTTGCCATACTTCACTAGTATAGGTAATTACACTTTTAATAATTGTAATAATATTTAATTTAATAATATATCTTGTATATCTAATTATACTTTTAATAATTGTGCTTGTTATTACTAGAGATTGATTGATCCCAAAGGTTACTATTGAGAAGGGAAATTGCTTTTCTTGCTTGGTTGTTTTTCTCCTCAATTGTGTCGTCTACGTTGCCTTATTTTGTGATAATCATACCTAAATATTTACAGTCGGAAAAATGAAAGAATACCCATAAACGATTATATCAATCACTTATTTTGTATTTGCTGTCTTTTTCTATAGCAAACATTTGTTATTTATTATTTGTTGCATTTGTTATTTGTTATATGATCCTTCATGGGTAATCTTTTATTTTTTCGGCTGTATATTTGTTGCAATGTTTGATAACTTCTCTATCTTCCAATATGACGTCCTGTTGTTTCCCGCCGATATACATATACTCGGTTTTTTGGATATTGATTTCAAGTCCCCATTTTGTATACTCCTCGATTAATTTTAGAGTCATATACTCAATATCTTCATTATCTTGTGCTATGACTAGTTGATCATCTGCAAATGACAAAGTGTATATGCTATTAATAATTGTTGTTAATCGGCATTCCCATCTTTCTACATTTGCGCTTCCACAGTTTTAGAGCTTGTTTTAGATAAATTTTAAATAATATCAGGGAGAGACAGCAGCCTTGCTTAAGGCTTTTATTCATTTGGAATCCACTTGACAGATTATTTTCAACCTTTACGTTTGAGTTTGCATTAGCGTACAGTTCCTTCGTCGCGTTTATTAAATTCATGCTTATTTTCGTTTTCTCTAACGCTTCCCATAATTGATAATGTGGTAATAATAATAATAAATGTACTTTTTATTAACGGCTATTTTCTTTTCAATAATCTGTGTAATGCAAAACAAATGGTCAACAGTAGATCGAAGTGCCCTAAATCCTGCCTGCTCCTCAGCCTCTAAGTCTTTATATTCGCTTTCTTTTCTGCTTTTAATTACTTTTTCGTATATTCTACTAATCGAGTTTATCAACTTACGGAGCTCAAACCTGGACATTCACAAAAAAGAACATGGACAAGATTCGAAAAACCCAGCGAGCCATGGAACGACAGATGCTTGGTATCTCACTAATAGATCGGCAAACGAACGAAGCAATCCGGAACAAAACAAAAATAAAGGACGTCGCGAAACAAGCAGCTAAATTAAAATGGAAATGGGCTGGACACAAAGAACGTCTTGAAGATGGTAGATGGAACAAAGAAGTCGGAAACTGGCGACCGTACGATGCAAAGAGACCAAGAGGAAGACCTCAAATGCGCTGGAGCGACGATATCAAAAGAGTCGCAGGACCAATGTGGAAACGCCTAGCACACAACAGGGATGAATGGCGAGAAATGGGAGAGGCCTTTATTCGACAATTCGGATAGAAAAAGGGCTATAAAAAAAAACAAGGTTTTTCTTTAACTTCTACAGAAGTCCAGTGTGCCACACTTTATGAAAAGCTTGAGAGACATCTAAAAAGGCTGCAGTACATAATTGTATGTTTTCGAGACTAGTTGTTATTGTTGTGCATAATCTGTGAACTTATTCTTAAATAGTCAGGTATGAGACCCTTGCTGTCCAGTATTGGTTTAATTTTTCCAAACAAAAGGTTTTCAAAAACATTAGAAATGACTAGGAGCAGACTAGTCGATAGGTATGAGTTGACATCTTTTGGTTCTTTACCAGGTTTTTGAATAAGTATAATCTGTGCCACTTTCCATTGCAAAGGGAAGTAGTGAAGCATAGCATTGAAGGACCTTACCCGTAATGAGCACCAATCCTGACGCCTTATTGAGTTGTATCTCGTTTTTTATTATCTGTTTTACTTCTTTAATGTCAAATTGGGAGATTGGTAGCTCCGTTTGATATGGACCGTCAACAAAAGAATGAAGTGCACTACATATTTTCGAAAGATATTTTGCGAATGCCTTGAATTTCTCTGTATCTATTCTTATCTTTGGCATTTTTTAAAGAAGGTGTGGCGTCTTGTGGCCCTTTTATTTTTCTCGTCGCTTTCCATAAAAAATAGTTTGTATCTTTGAACGGCGTTAGATTTTCTAGATAAATTTTGATCCCCTGTTTTTTTCTTCTTTTCACAGATTTTTAAGTCTTCTGGTAATTCTGTTTAGGTTTGCTTTGTCAATCGGTGCGTGAGTGTTTTCTACTTTCTTCTTAGTCTTTTGTTCTAATAAATCAACTTTTTTGCGTTCTACTTTTGAATCTGTAGGCCAATGTAGGTTGTTTTCCATTATTGATTTTAGGAGTTGTCTACCACTTGTTGTAATTACCCTAGAGCCTCAACATTATGCGAATACAGCAAGAAAATTAGCGATCCAAAAAAGATATAAGTTAATTTGGAGAATTTTTTGCAGATCTTAACAAATTAAACTTAAAAATGTTAAAAACATCATAAAATGACGTACTTCAATATTGACTCTCGTATTTACATAAGAAAATCTACTTATCTATATCCAGCATTATGGTATTAGAGATTATGGCTTCCAAAAAGTATTTATAAAGAAAATTTAAACACCAGTATATCAGTTAACTCATTATGGGGTAACTGTTAGTAATTTGAAATAAAAAGTCTACTCTATTTTGTACAAATATATTGAAATTAATTGGTAAACATTTGTTTACAGAGTTTTTTTTAGTATTTTGTATATCAAAGACTACCAAAATAATAAAGATGGGTCTCCAAAAATGCAGTGGCAGCGCCTTTTACCAATATGTTGCCGGCTTCAGTGGTAAGTATAAAAAAAGCCATTTGCTTTTAACTACATTGTTAATTTTTTATCGGAATACTATCAGGAGCTATACCATTAAAATTTTTGTAGTTATTGTCAATTGAGAGAGGTGTACACATTGCTTTGAAAAGGTTTAAAAGGCTATGTGTTAAGGGTTTATATATTGTCAGTACCAAACTTTAATTGCGAAAAGATCTTCTTTCATCGCCACATATAAAGTAACGTATTAACTTGGCGAAGTAAAAAGCTTTACTTCAAGCACCAGCAGGAAGCGTTTCTACCTGACTGGTTTTTCTCAAAACCAAAATTATTCAACGCGGAGTTAAACCCGGAAAATCACTGTACCTCGGAGTACGAGCGTCAATTGAAATACAAAATATAGTTCACAAGCATACTTGTGAGAGGGTTATCGGTCACAAAATTGGAGAAGAAAACAAAAAGATTTAGCTACTTTATTTTTTATTTTTAAGACGTTTTGTATATGAATCTATACATATCATTAGTTTATCTAGAAGTAAATCATTGAACTTACCACTATACAGAAAAATTACCAAATATAACTTAATATAACACAACAGTTTGTATAATAATAAGAATTTTCAGCTATCAATATGATGAAAGTTGGGTATTTCCTGATATTGAAAATTTTCCTTGTATACCTGATTTCTCAGTAATTTGCTTTATAACGAATATTGCATCTGTACACGATTTTTCACTACGAAAACCCTGTTGTTCAATTGCTAAACTCATCCTTTGATTTATTAACTCTTGGCCTCTGGCTGTTGTTTATCTCCTTTTTTGAATAGTAGAATTTGTTGACTCGTTCTCCTTTCAGTAACAATACTTATGTTCGCAATTCTAGCATTTAAAGATGCTAAAAAAAATAACGAAAAAAATTACAAATATAATTAATTACCACGTTTAATATGTTCTTTACCTTTTTGTTGACATACTAATCTTTAGATAGATTGGCAATTGTATCAATATATGGTACGGTAATTACAAAATAGAGAGATTGCCGATAATTATTATCTACATCTGAAAGATTTAAGTAGAGGATAGTCATTCTGAGGGCAGCATTGTGCTCTATAAGGAACAATTAAAGATTAAGTGTTGAAACTAAACGCCGATTTTGCAAAAGGTACATACACAATTTGAAAATGTTCTGAATGCATTTAGCAATTCCATATATGTTTCGATAATAAAGTCAATGGGCCGTTTACGATATACGAGGGATGATAAATAAAATCAAATAAGTGAGTGGATGTAAGCTAAAATAAAAATATGCATTGCTAAGTCATGTAATGCAAAGTTGGTGCCCTCCAAAGAACATAAAACATTTATATTATTGTTTTTTAAGATTATATGATGTTTAGGTAGATACCAGTCACTTCTCATATCAGTTGGCCCAACGTTAGATTGATAAGAAAATTAAATTTTAGAGAACAAAAATAAAAGCGCAGCAAAAATTTTAAAAGTTTTAATGCAACAAACAACATTTTTGAATTTCCTAATTATAGAAAATATTATGAAAGTTTACCACTGAGTTACATCCGCTTTATTTTTAATGTCATCCACAATGCTTCGAGACATAGTTTTTACCAAGTTCTGACAAAAATCTAATGTAAACGAATCCCATATTTCTTGCAATGTTTCCTCTTCAATTTGTTGACGGACCTGGCAGGATGTTTTCTCAAAGATTTTTTCATTTCGCGCCACAAATTCTCTATCGGGGACAAGTTGGGAAAGTTCTCATTTCAGAAGTGCTATGCCATAGTCTTCAATCCATTTTAAACCCTTTGTTGAAGAATGACAACCTGCGCCGTCCTGTTAGAAGACAAAACCTTCCGCTGATATTAAACGGTGTTCCATATGCGGTAAAATAGATTCTACTAAAATATTCAAATATTTGTGCGTGTTTACAATCCCATTGAAATTCCCAGAAAATTTTAATTGTTTCTTCAGATAGTCGGGTTGGAAAGCTTCATTTTTCCTGCGAATGACGCGACTCCTACGTTCTCCAACACACACTTCAAATCTGGACTCATCACTCTATTGTATTGAATTCCATTGCGATTGAGTCCAATCTTTATGCTCTTTTGACCATCTTAATTAATTTTTCTTTTGTTGTAATGTTAAAAGTGGCTTTTCCTTAGCCTAAAATAAAATGAAATTTATTAAAACCCATTCTTATTAATTTTTTCAACTATAAAACTTACTTTGTAAGTACCAAATCCTAATTTGTGGATCCCTCGGTGACAAGTTGATCTAGAAACGTGTCTTTCAATAACGTTACTCCATAAAAACCTTAACTCCATATAATTTGCTCGTCGATTTTTCACTATAATGCATCTTAATACAAATTTATTTTACTTTTTCGTACATTTCTAGATTTTGTGACAACCAAACCTGTAGTTTTGTTTCTTCTGACTATAGTTCTTATACTATAGCGTGACAATTGCAACATATTCGCGATTTTCGAATTGGATTTTCCAAAATTAAAAAATCTAATAATGATTGAACAAATTTTCTCATCGATAACTTTACCTCGACCCATTGTACAATCCACAAACGGTAAAAAGTTACACAATACGATAAAATACATTTGACATTAACTGACAATATTATTGTTTTGATGTCATTTTTCCATAGCTACCTCTGGATTTAACGTAATTATGAAAAAATCAACGCATGTTGAGATAGGTGAATGCATAGCCAGGGGTTAGTGATTTTTTTTATTGTTGAAAATAAATAAAAAACCATAAGGGTAATGTTTTTAATAAATATTAATAAAAATGCCATATTAATTAATATGGGAGATTATAATTATGAAAAAATGAAGAGTATAATTTGTTTATGGTAATCGACTTCAACTGGTAAACTGCAAATTCCATAGGTGGGACTGATATGGGAAGGGCATAGTAATATTTCGATTTAATGATAAATTAATATCTTTAACAACATTTAAATAATTGTTTTGTTATTATTTTATGTTAGTGTCATTACCCCGGAAAAACATAAAAGACAAAACTACAGATGGCGCACGACAGCTTGGCTATTTAGGCCGAACTAAATTTCTGAGCTGAAGTGAAATCCTGGATGGTATTCCGAATATCCATTATTACGAACAATCGTTTCAAAAATTTTTTGTTTTATTTCTAGGTTCGAGAAAAACATTTTTGAACGTCCTGTACCTTCTAAGATCGTGAGTAGTCAAACAAAGGTTACAGTAGACATAGGTTTCTGAACTTTAAAGTTCAAGTTACCTATACAGCTATTCTTATAATAAGATAAAAGTATATCAAAGGAATAATTTTTTGTAAAAAATGTTTTTGTAATGTAATTAAAAATAAAAATAGGTATCAACATATTCCAGGAAGTTGAAGTTGAAGATATAAGTAGTATATAAGAAGTATAGATATATTTTCCATCTACTTGGCAATTGATTGAATATTTTTTTTTTCAAAAATTTAGAGCCATGATCAGTTATTCTTTTTGTTCTTCTTTCTCTCTAAAAGCAATTTTGTTTGATTATTGGCAGATTTAAACCTTTATGGAAGGTTATTTCACCATCTTTTACGCTCAGCTGACAATTCTTCTACTGTTTGGTGATTTATCTCTTACTATTTTCTACTACTATGATCCCCTTCATTCTACTTTGTCATTATTTAATTTTTTTTCTATTTTGTGCCCACTCGTTTATACTCTGTATGTTAAAATGTCTTCGCTCCTCTTTTTTTTATGGGTTATCATTTCTGCCATTTCCGATAACCTTTGTGTTGTGACTGTGTCGAGTCTTATTTCTAATGTATACGTTATAAAGCTAGTGTAAAAACATATTTTATAGTCTGATACTGGCTTTTATTATTCTTTATTACATCTCACAATACATATTTCCATTTTTTTTACTTTAGTACTTGATCGCTCACTTCCTCCTCTCTCTTGTCAAATCTGTGTTTGTCGTCTACGTAATAGAGTATTTTAACTTCTTTGTTCCTCACTTATCTCCATGCTTTTGTTGATTTAATCCATAATTATATCCAACAGCATAGGTTTTTCTGAGTTCTCCAATATTTTTACGTTACCTATGTCTATGGACTTCGTAAACATGATTAATAATGGATTAAATATTTTTGAGCATTCCTTAGTTTGTTTTAATTATTTTATTTATAGCCAACTGGCTAGTTTAACATGCATTCTTCAACTTTTTTTAAACTGTTATTAATTTTTTTTCCTCTTTATTTATTAGACTTTAAATGTTTAAATGTTTAATTCCTTGAGCATATTTTTGCCACGTACATTGCAATATAGTTCACCAACAAGCATGCTTTTGCCACATATATTGCTATCTAGCTCTCCATCAATCATCATTGATTATCTTCGAACAGTATTTTTAAATTTTTTTTTATTTTTACCGTACAGGGTTTGATATAGCTTCAATATTATATTTTTCGAATAATATTCGAGTCAAACCAGGACTGGAATCTTCATCAAATCTATCCTACAATATTGTCGACTTTACATGTAGTTTTCTAATTTTGCAGATTTATCTAAGATTTATTTATTAATCTAAGAAATATTCTAATTGTATAGTATCCAGTATGATTTCTTTAAATTATCACATTGGATCTGTAGGAGAGTATGTATTGTATACCTATGAGCGGTGTACCTATTTCTAACGTAGATGGAAAAATTGTATTCTAAACAAACTAAAAGTTTAATGTTTGTACACAATTAACTTAATTTATTTAGATTGAATAGTAATTTAAGTCTTGTTCAATTAAGATCCATCTTTAATCATTTTAGTATTGAGAACTACTATAGGAAGTCCTTCTCCCATAGGAAGGAGGAAAAGAGGACGACCCCGAAAATCCTGGAAGAACGAAGTAGACGACGCCATGAGTAAGAGAGGCCTAAACGATGGAGAATGGAACAACAGAGAGAGATGGAAACGGTTGAGCGAGGGAAGGCAGTGAATACTGTAGAATCCCTGAATATATACAACTACTTTAATCACCCATTAATAATAGTCGTTAAAAATTTTGCAATATTTATTTTTCATCATAATTAATTTGACAGCGACTTTTAGCTCACTTGGCTTGTATGAATTTTATATTGGAAACTCAAAACCTTCTAGCTTCTAATCCGTCAGACCAAATTGTAATTCAAAGATAAGTCAAACAGGGTGGTGTATTTCTTTTTTGGTTTAACGTATACTCTGGAATGATATTTAAAGAAATCTTATAAGTACAATGTGGAGCTCAAATTAGGGTAAAACTGTTACCTACATATAACGCGTAGATGACACAAAGTTCTTCTTCTTAGGGTACCTGTCTGTTTTGAACTTTGGCGATCAATCTGGTTATGATGACTTTGTTGGTTGCTATACGGAATTGCTGTGTCGAGGTCTTTCTATACCATGCTCTCAGGCTAGCAAACCAGGATATTCTCCTTCGTCCTTTTTCCTTTAGTTTTACCTTGCGAAATGCATTAAAGTAGCTCATATCTGCCCTGATTTCTCATAATATGTCCCAAGTACTGTAGCTTACGTCCCTTCACGATGTTGACCAAATCCGCGGTTGTGTTCATCCTCCCTAGTACTTCTTCATTGGTGACTTTGTCTATGGTATCTTCAGAATCCTTCTGTATAACCCTAGCTCAAAAGCCTGAAGTTTTGACAGAGTTTTCGCCTTCAATGTTCACGTTTCTTTTCCGTACAGAAGCACTGAGTACACACACGTAACATTTAAGTAGCCTTATTTTTGTTTCTAGGGTCAGGTCATGGCTCTTAAACACAGAGCTCATAGTCAAAAATGCCTTTCCGATGCAACATTTAATCTCTTGAGTATTATCCGATGACTCATTGATTATAGTTCCCAAGTAGTTGTACTGTGAGATACGTTCAATTTTCATTTGGATAACATACAAATTTGCTCCAGTTATGTTTTCCTTGCTGATAATCATTAGCTTGGTTTTGCTGGTGTTTATATCCACTCCATATATTCTACTTGTTTCTGTTATTTTGTTTATTAAGTTTTGCAGCCCTTCTATGGCATTGGAAAATACTATTGTATCATATGCATACCGCAGGTTATTGAACTTGACTCCATTTATTCTGATACCTTTATCAATATCTTTTAGAGCCTTTTAAAAAATGTGCTCCGAGTACATATTGAATATCAGTGGTGAAATTATGCACCCCTGTCTCACTCCAATTAAGATTTTGACCTGATCTGTATATTCTCCATCTATTCGGAGAATCGCTGATTGATTTTAATCTAGGTTAGCTATTATTTTTGGGGTCTCTTCTGTCAATCCCTGTCTTCTTCAGCACGTTCATCATTTGTTTATGCCTGACTCTATTGAAAGCCTTCTTGTACTCAATCAGGCATGCAAAAACATCACAGCTGACATCTCTACATCTCTGAAACAATACCTACGCGCTAAATATAGCTTTCCTCGTACCAATGGCGTTCACAAATACAAACTGATTGGACGCAATTTGTTCCTCGCATTTCCGGTAGAGTCTTTTAAGGATGACTTTTAAAAACAACTTCAGCAGATGGCACATTAGGCTTATGGTCCTATAGTCTTCACAAAGTTTTGCTCCAGGTTTTTTGGGCAATGGTGCGAACTCCGATTTGAGCCACTGCAGGTGTTTTTCCTGCCTTGTATATTTCAATAAATATTTCAGTTATTATTTTTATTTGTTCGGCATCTAATAGCTTCAGCAGTTCTGCAGTAATTTCATCAAGTCCCGGTGTCTTTCCATCTTTCGTTTGTCTGACGGCTGCCTTTCTTTCTTCTGGTAGAATTTCAGGACCTGAATTTGCTTCAATGGTGGGTTCTTGTATTTTTCTAAAGTTGTAGAAAAGTTTCTCCAAGTAATCTTCCCATACTGTCTTTTTATCTTCTTTGGTTATGGCAAGATTGCCTTGATCATCTGTTCACACAGAGATGATGGTTGATAAATACAATATGCTGACTAAGGCTATTCAAGCACCAACCTTAGAGGATCTGTAGCATATGTTAGATAGGATTGACGCCATTGGTAAACATTTTGGGCTTAAGATCAACGCTACTAAGACCAAATTTATGGCAACAGGTCAACAGACGATAATCAATACTACCTTGACAGTTGATGATCACAATTTAAATACCCACTTACCACTGTCAACGAAAAATGCGATTGTGATAAGAAAGGTAAACTAAGAATCAACTACGCAAGAATAACGTTTTTAAAACTTAAAAATATCCTATTAACTTGCAGTTCCCCACTTGCCGCCCTTAAACTAAGTATCGTAAAGTGCTAAATATGACCCATTCTACTTTATGGCGCAAAGTTTTTTAAAGTAAGATCATTGAATTGCATTGGAGCATTTGAAATGTAGACTTTACGTAGACTCTTACGAGTGCCGTGAATCACATATGCCATGAATAAAGCAATTTTAAGAACACCAGGTTACTAACGGGAAATTCTCTATATAGGGCATGCAAAATCGATATTCCCCAAACTATTCTTCCAAGAAAAGATACAGAAGCACCAACATACAGCAAAATAAACAGCAGTTGTGGCTGAAAAATATAAGGGACTGGTGTATTATCAGAGACGTAACCACAAATAGTTTGAAGAGTACAAACAATGGCCAACATGCGGCCAAGCTCATGGCATACGAAGAAGAAGAAGAAGGAGATTTAAGGTCATAATTTAAAAGTTTTTTAATTTTTATTAGCATATAATAATATTTAAAATCATGTTTGCGGAAAGCTGAACATTTCTTAGCGTGACAGCTTATTTCCAATTAATTTCTTCCGATCTATTTTAAACCATAATATCACATCTGTATGACTTAATTTCACAAATCTGATGATTTTGTGATAGTCTGAATTAAAAAACAGAATCGAATTGTTATCCAAGATTACTTCTTACCAAGCTTTATATATTTTAATTTAATATTTTCGATGTTATTCTCAGGTACCTGAGGGCATATTTTCTATACAACTTCTTTCAACCCATCATCATCATTGGTCCTACCACCCGAGTTAAGCGTTAGCCTTCCTAAGCTGATTATTTTAATAAGTCCAATTCTGTGCACTTTGTTGCCAATTGACAACACCGATCCTTCTGACATCCTCAGCTATACGTATGGACTTCTTCAATAAAATACGACGCGTAGGTAATCTTTCATTTTCTCTGGCTAGATGTCATATCTATCGCAGGCGGCTACTGCCCACGCTGGCTTTGGCTAACTCTTTATACCACGCTTGTATAGATCAAAGTGATGTCAGCGGTGACAAGTTCCACTAACAACCGTACATCAGAAATGGAAATATTAAGGTTCTATATATCATGATCTTTGTCTTCCTTGTTAGGCAATGGCTTTTAAAGTTTTTGATTGGTCCGTAGTAACTTCTATTTTCAAGCTTTATTCTATGGTTTATTACTTTCAATATTATGTTGTTGATGTTCACCATGATTTTCAGGTAAGAAAATAATTAAACAACTTTAAAAATAGTTGAAGTTATGTAGTATGTTTTTAACCCTGTGGCCTGTCCTTGGTGCCATGGGCAAAGTTTAATTTTCGTGGATGATTAGACCGATCTCTTGTGCTGCGTTGGAAAGTGCAGCGCACATCTCTCTGGATTTATGAATCATACGTGTAGCAAGGTTCCCGTGATCTGCGTATGCTAGTATTTCGAAAGATTTATTAAAAATTGTAACTCGGTTCTTTATTTCGACATCACTTATAACGTTTTCAAGGGTAATATTCGAAATAAGGCACGACAGCGCATCCTTTATACTATTTATAATTATATAAATAGGTTACAGATCTGTACGTACAGATTTGGTGGATAAATGTGTTTTATATTTTGTAAAAAAAGATGGATTTTAATTGAACAACAGATTATTTAAAGAAAATAAAAAGTCGTAGTGTCGTACGAAAACAAAAAAAAAATAGGATGTTTTAATTAAAGCACTATTTTACTGTACTACCAAAAATATATAAAAGCTATTAAAGAGCTATTAGAATTTTATACTAATAAATGCTTCATTATCTGTTTATTTTTTAGCTACGATAGCCACGTTAGTTAGTGGAATGCAATATGGCTGGCCGGCACCTTCTTTGCCACGCCTGCTGGACGACACATCATATATCCATATCGATGAAGATATTGGCTACTGGTTAGCAACTGCTCCTTTGTTGGGCGCTCTTGTAGGCTCTCTATCTACTCCTCTATTTGTTGACCGCATTGGACGACACAAGACAATTCTCTTGACTGGTTTGCCTTACGTATTATCCTGGTTCTTGATCTATATTGCCTCCAGCTACCAAGTAATTTTGGCTGGCAGAGTAATTGCTGGTGTTGCCGATGGTTGGATGTTTTGTTCAGTTCCAGTCTATATAGGAGAGATCGCAGAGCCTAGAATTAGAGGATTTCTTGGATCGATGATATCAGTATCTTATATTGGTGGTATTCTCCTTGTGGATATCATTGGTTCGTTCTGTACTGTTCCAGTAACTGCACTAATATCAGCTGTGTTTCCAATCGTCATGGTTGCAATATTCTTTTTTATGCCAGAGTCTCCATATTTTCTAGTAATGAAAGGAGATAACGAAGGTAAGTTAACGAATATTTAGATTTTATAAAACCTAATTTTTAGCTTTATATTAAGGATATTTTGGTTCATGACAGATCAGCTTTAATCTTCTTCGAGTTGGTGTAAAATTTATCGTTTTTATAAAACGTCAAATTTTTACGAAAGTTGTGATTTGTTGTTCTTTAAACTATACATATATATATATATATATATATATATATATAGAAAGTAAATGTTAAATAGTGGGTTTGCAGCAATATTGCTGCAAACCCACTATTTAACATTTACTTCCTTACGTTGTCAGCAAATACTTCTGGTTCATTATATATATATATATATATATATATATATATATATATATATATATATATATATATATATATATAGGTTTTTAAATGTTATAACTCACCCACCAAAACGTAATCAACATTCTTATCTACTCATCTATCGACCATTTTCCTAATATATTTCTGGCAATTCAGACTTGACTTCTTACTGACCCTATTTTAGTTGCTGGGTTTTTTAAGATCGTATATTTTTGTCTTTTTAACTAATATGAATTTATGTTCTCGTACTTCTCGTCTTTTTTGCCTTGCTATTTCTACGGGGTTTCCCAAAAATTTATTCCCACAATCTTAAGCAAACTTTTTTATTTATTTCTCTATTGGTGACCATATTTCACTACTATATTATATAGACTGTAAGTCTCGAAGAGATCATTATGTCTCGAAAACCTTTCCACTCTTCGACCTTAAAAATGTTTTTTGTATATGAAACACATAGGTATGTTTTTGTTTAGGCCAGCAGATTTATGCTCCCAAGGAATTGTCTTATAGATTTTTATCTGTGTTTTAGATTCATTTATTACCTGGTCCTTTTCTAAAAGGACCTAAACCAGGTATTTCTGGCGTTGACGAGTAGTTTCTCTGCCATTAAGCATGATAAATTAATGTCATTTCCTTGGTATTTTCGCAGGATCAGCATAGTTCCATGTGTACTTTGCACCCATTTTACGTTGTTCTTTAAAACTTTTAGACTAATGTTGCATGCCAAGCAAAATGTTGTAATAACTATTTTGCGTGCTTTTCGCCTGGAATAATTTTTCAAGGAACCGGACTGAGTTGTCTTTCTCATTTTCGAACTTCTTCCGTCATACGGCTTTTTGGTATACCGCAAAATGATTTTGGTCCTATAAAAGACGCATTACCTTCTTCTATACTAGAACTATTAACAGTCAAGCAAGCAAGTCAGCAATAGAATTTAGTAAAGCGTATGAGACGCACACTCCTAAGAATGACCTTCGGGTGCTACAATTTATTAGGACGGGGAAAATTAATTCTTATAATTCAGGAACCACTTCACTCCGCATCAATACTCCACAGGCCAGAGTCTTTGTCCCCCTCCCTTGTCCCCCTACCGCCATCTGGGAAAATGAGGGACAAAATGTTTTCGCGCTTTATCTCGTAAGTTAGCAAGCCAACACAAAATTTTATCCGAATTACAAATTACGGCTAGAATACTAGCCGTATTTCAACTTTTAACAACCAATAATTGATTTTTCGTGATCCTTTTCAATATTTTGGTTTCTTTGAGCTTTTCTCTTTGATGTCCATCACAAGCAACTTTTTGACTCAACATAGTATCACGTTACCTTGCAGTCCTCACATTCACGTATATATTTTTTTTGTCATAAATAATCTATTTAAAAGTGTGTTTGTCCAATTTTTTATGTGTATAAATAAAATATCCTAAAGCATAATATTGTTTTTTTAGCTGCCATAAAGAAACTACAAATTTTAAGAGGGACGGATAATGTAGAAAAAGAAATTGTTAGAATTCAAGAAGGTATCCAAGAAGAACGATCAGTTAAATCAAACCCATTTGATTTGTTCCGCATAGCAAGTAACAGAAAAGCTCTCTTTATTATACTCGCTCTGAGAGTATGCCAAGAGTTTAGTGGTGATTCCGCTATTACCTTTTACACTCAGAATATTTTCAAAGAAGCCGGAACAAATATTCCTGAAGATATAGCATCCATAATCCTGTTTGTAATCGAGTTAGTAGTCACAATAGTAGCTGCTTCGCTTGTAGATAGATTTGGTCGTAGACCTCTGCTGATCTTCTCTGCTATTGGAGCTGCGATTGCATTACTCGTAGAAGGAATTTACTTTTATCTGAAGATATGTACCGATCTGGACTTAAGTGACTTTAATCTGGTTCCGCTGGTAGCTCTTATATGCTTCGTAGTATGTTTCGGATCAGGACTCAAGGTAATACCTATGCTTATGTTGGGTGAACTATTTCCTGCTAGCGTCAAGGCTACTTCTGTGGCTGTAGCTGATCTTTCAGTTGCTGCGTTTGTTATGACGGTGTCAAAATACTTCCAATTCACCAGAGATCATTTTGGAATGCACGTTCCTTTTATTTCGTTTGCAATGTTTTGTACAATTGGATTATTGTACATTATTTTCTGTGTACCTGAGACGAAAGGAAAGACATTGGAAGAAATTCAGGACAACCTCAAGGGACGAAAGAAGATTGATGAGAAAAATATTGAAAGTAGATTAAGTTCTGTTCATAAAAGTGTACATATGTAAACTCTAATAGTAAAATGAAAATCTCGAATCAACAGAACTGATATTTATGTATTGTTATTTATATATTTATTATTTATTATTAAATAAATATTTTTATTATAAATGCTTGTTTATATTTGTATCTATATTTTAATTTTATTAAGTGGTAGATATAAAATTCACATTTTGTATTGAAATGTGTCAATTTTTAGGTATTTGTTGATAAGAACATATTTAAATAAACAAATATTCAAAACTATTTACCAGAAACGAAAAACAACAAGCTTACTGAATCTTATAGTATATATTGACGAAACCCTAAAACGCCAAGACAAATATAATAATAGACAAAAATATAAAAGCGATAGGTATCAATGGACAATTGAATGATGGTGGAAGAAATTTTAAAGCGAAGCAAAAGGATTGTGATCTAAAGGAAAAAATGGTATACATAAACATACAAAAAGAAAACAGATTTTTAAAGAAACTAAGATTTCTATACTTTATCGAGCGTAAGAGTTTCAATAGAAATATATCAAGAAACAATAGTGCTGTTGAAATTATGCAATAAAACAGATGTTGTAAATATATATATATATATATATATATATATATATATATATATATATATATATATATATCGGTTTTAAAAAGTCTTGCGACGTTGTCCGATGCCTAATTTCCATGACACTTTATCATTTTATTGACCCTCTCTAAGATCTCTTGGGCTCATCGCCTTCGTTACTCCCTCCCGTCTTCCTCTCTTTCTGCGGTTTGGTGGTATCCATTGCATAATTATTTTTGGGAGTCTTGAGTTATCCATCCTCTGGACGTATCCGTACCATATCAGCTGTTTTCTCTTTCTATGTCTGTTGTTAGAGAGCCGTCAACCCCCTTAAACTATGAGCAGTTTTTGGAAAACATGTGTATTTAAGTTCCTTAATCAATGTGGGGCACAGGCTTAGATACCAAAACTATGGCGACGATCTAAAGTCTATTGAAACTAGAGAAGGATCAAGAGGACCAAAAAGGCCTGATATTGAATAGAATCAATCCACACATAGAAGAAAACCTTATAAAGGATCACGCAGGCTTTAGAACAGAAGGTCATCTACTTTTTTCGTGATCAGTGTGATCTGATAATTACTTTTATTAACAATACAAGTTCTGTTCAGTCGAGTCAATTAGTGTTATTATTACCTAGTAAATCACAGAAGTTAATAAAACCGATATTTTTTATTTAAACTTTATAGAAAATTAAACTTTTTGGTAAAATAAAATATTTACTAATACCCACATAATTCGAGGACATAGCATGAGACATAAAGATGTTATTAGAGACATGGGGAATCTGAAAATTGCATTCCACAACATATCTCCTTAACTAAGCAAAAATCCTTAACGAATTGGAATCGAAAATTAGTTTACGGATTTTTATGTCAGATGTCGCTATTTGCGTCTATACGAAGCCATGTTAGAGTTGCTTCCTAAGACAGAAAAGATTTATTTTCACGCTCAGAGTGACTGCGAATAGCCGTCTCTAAAGAGCCCTATTAAAGAGCCTCTACTAGAAACCAATTCGTTAGGGATTTTTGCTTAGTTGAGGGGATATGTTGTGGAATGCAATTTTTAGATTCCCCATATCTCTAATAACATCTTTATCAACATCTGTTTTGTCTTGCAATTCTTAGAAGGCACAGATTGAAGCAAAAATTTGAATTTTTTTTCGAAAATTAGTTTACGGATTAAAATCAAATGTTTGCAAAAAAATAACTTTTATTTAATTTAAAATTAGATATCAACGCTACTGTTCAGTATAATAATCACAACGGTCACTCTAACATTGTTGCCAATTTGCTAGTGTCTTATTCGCTCCCGTAAATTTTCCAACTAAATTACGTGTCCACATTACTTTTGCTTAAACCTTGATTTTGCTGTGTATTTATAATTAAAATATGTACTATTTGATAGTTTTTACAAAGTATGCAAAAATGTTATTGTTTGCATAAAATAAGCAAAATATGCAAATCACGATGCTTGCGTAAATCCTCTCCTCTAGACATCAGAGCTCTAGGAGGCTAAACATGTTATTAAAAAATTAGTCCTTATAATTGTATCTATTAATTTTTAAGATATTAATATCTTTTAAAAGAATAGTGTTAAATCTGTAAATTTTTTATAAGAAAAAATTATAATAAAACGAGACCAAATTTGTTACTTTAAATTTGTCGGTTTACGTGTATTTTAAAATGCCCATAGATCGTTAGTAGAATTAAGTCCAAGGCTGCCTTAGACCGGAATAAGAACACTCGTTTCCCATAACAATTACGCATTTCCACTCTAATCTATCCTTCTCCGATAATTCAAAAACATATTTTGTGTCTCTTTCTTCAACGATCGTTACATAACCTCTTATGTGGAACACCGTAATTCATGCTTTTTGTAAAAACAAAATTATATATATTAGATCGTGGTTGTCTACAAAACTCGTATTTTTGTACAATTTGCGAAACTATTGATATGTAATGTGCATGAAACCTCGGTATATTATCAGCTTTTGATGACTCTGCTGTTGTTAAGTACTAGTTGTTGAGAAATAGATGTGTAAATGGTCGGTAGACTATTGTAATTTCTTTTAATGTCAGTCACAATCAATACATTATGCAAGTAGATTTAAGTATTTAATAAATACTGTTGTTTTAACCTGACCAAGTTTTCGAAACCATTACTGAATAGTGTTATTAGGAACATAAAGAAAAATTATAAAACATAATTTAATTCAAATAAAAATAGCCAAATGGATATAATTTAACTATATTTCTCTTTGAAAACTATTACTAAATAAGGCAAAACATCAACAGATTCAATTTTCATTATAAAGCAAATAATATAAAATTGTTTCCTGCTATGCCAACGAAAGATTCTGGCCCTATACATATTTCTTCTGTTCCTTCCCTGGTAAGTTAATTTGTTTTTTGTTTTGTTTAATACCAGTATATCCAGGCACTTACTTCGTTACTTTTTCCGATCCGAATCAGATTCTGAAGATAGTTCTACTTCAGAGTTCAATTCTTGCCTTCAGTTCGTAGATAGTATTAAGTTAAGTGACATCTTCTTCACATGCCATCTGCGCGGCGGAGGTCGGCAATCATCATAGCTATTCAGACTTTTGAGACGGCTGCTCTGAAAAGTTTATTTGATGTACATCCGTACCACTCTCTCAGGTTGCGCAGCCATGACATACTACATCTCCCTATGCTTCTCTTTCCTTGGATCTTTCCCTTCATAATCAGTTGGAGCAAGATGTATTTATCTCCACGTGTAATATGTCCGAGATATTCCAATTTTCTTGTTTTAGTTGTGTTTAAAATTTGTATTTCTTTATTCGTCCATCTCAGAACCTCTTTGTTTGTGACATGTCCTGTCCACGATATTTTCAGAATTCTTCTATACACCCACAGCCAGAATGATTTCAGTTTTTTCATTGATGTCGCATTCGAGGTCCAAGATTCCATTCCATAAAAAAAGTCGAAAAAACATAGCACCGCGCCAACCTAACTCTTAGTTCCAATTTTAAATCCCTTGTACATAGCACTCTTCTCATTTTGTTGAAATTGGTTCTAGCCTTTTCTATTCTGATTTTGATCTCATGAATGTAATCATTTGTGGAGTTAATCATTCTGGATATGCATATTTGTCCACTTGTTCGACGTTGGTTCCGTTTATTAGAAGATTCTCGTTATTTCTTTGAGTTTTCGATATTCTCATAAATTTCGTCTTCTTGACGTTCATTGTTAAACCGTACTCTTCCATACTCCGCTATTTTGGTCACCAGTCTCTGAAGATTTTCAATAATTTCGTGTCGCAAGTTTTCGTGTAAGATCACAATGTCGTCCGCATATCTAATGTTGTTAATGGTAAATCCATTTACCTTTATTTCAGCTGTTTTACTCTTAAGAGATTTTTTCAGGATCTGTTCGGAGTAGGAATTAAAAATAATTGGCGACAATACACATCCCCATCTTACTCCACGTCTAATTTCAATTTATTCTGACAGCTGTTTGTTAACACGTACTTTTTCTCACTATTTACAATATAAATTTGGTATGATCCTCAGGTCGTTGTTGTCAATCTTAGTCAATTTATCGAATGCTTTATTATAGTCAATAAAACGTGTATGTATCTTGATTTTATAACCATAAAACGTCGCAAACTAGAATACCTGGGCCATATAATGTGCAATGAACAACGATACAAATTACGATACTTCGGACCATACTTCAAAGTAAAGTGCATGGGAAAAGAGGTCCAGGACGAAGAAGAATATCCTGGCTGCATAACCTGCGAAAATGGTTTAACTTAACCACTACCGGAGTTTTTAGGGCAGCAGTCAACAAAGTAGAATAGCCATGTTAGTGTCCAACATCCGTAAGGGATAGGCACCATAAGAAGAAGTATCTTGATTGACGTCCAGATATCTTTGTTTCGGTATATTAAGTGAAAAATGTGCTTCACGCATTCCTAGTGTTTTGCAAAAACCAAATTGTATATCATTAACGTATTTGTCCAGTTAATGATATATTCGGTTATGGATGACTTTTAGTAGTAACTTTAGCACATGAGACATCAAGCTAATGGTGCGGTAATTGCTGCATTCTCTAACGTTTTTCTTTTTTGGGGAGACCAATAAAAATCGACGTTAACCACTCTTTGGGTAATACGCCTGAACTATAAATCTGGTTCAAGAGTGTCACTAAAATATCAATGTGCTTCTCATCTAGAATTTTTAGGATTTCTATAGGAAACATGTCAGGTCTAGGGCTTTTTACACTCTTCATTGTTTTAATGCGTGTAATATTTCTTATTTTGTAATATATGGACCTATTTCTTCTGACGTAAGTGCTATTTGCTCCAGATCTACTCTGTCATTATTGAACAGTTCGTTGATATATTCTGCTCATCGTTGTACTTTCGTACATCCGTCTGTGTTATAGTAGTCCCGTGTCTATCCAGAAGTGCATTAGTGGGATTTTGTTTCCTTAATCCTGTCAGTTCTTTAACTGTCTTGTGTAGGTTAAACAGATTATATTTAATTTGAACGTCTTTGATCTCTTTGCATTTTTCTTTAAAGTATGTTTTTTGCCTGCTTTATCATCTTTCTGATCTCGTGATTTATCTCTCTGTATTATTGTTGTCTTTGTTTTTAAATTGTCTCTGTTGTTCCATCATATTGAGTATCTCGTCATTCATCCATTATTCTTTTCTCCTTGCGGAAGTTTTAAGTATTTATTTACAGGGTTCCAGTAAACAAGGTTTTAGTCGATCCCAGTACTAGTCAATATCATTGGTGTTTGTGTTTAATTTGCTGCAGTTCACATGCAGTTCATGTTAGAGGCATTCTTTTACGTTAGGTTTTTAAATTTTCTTTGATTCTTTGATGTCTTTTAATATTCTTAAGGGTGATTGTAATCTTGGCGATAATTGGATTGTGATCTAAGGCCACGTTTGATCCAGGATATGCTTTCACGGCTTTAACAGCATTACGGTATCTTTCATTAATTATATTTTAATCCATCTGGTTCCTGACTACTTTCTCCGATGTATCTGCGGGCGATCGCCATGTATACAGTCGTCTGTTTGGTAACTTGAAAAATGTGTTTGTAATAATTAAGTTCTGCTCTTAACAGAATTGTAACAGATGGACGAGTGACATACTTTTATTTAATATATGCTTACACAAAAAATCCTGCGGAGTAAGGTCTGGTGATCTATCTGGTCCCAGTCTATGAAGATGCTTTTCTCAATTCACGAAAATAAAAACATATTTCGTTTAAATAATTACATATACGGTCGAATTCTAGTGAGGAGTAGGTCCGTTTTGGTGGTACTATCCATTTATTCTTTTTTTCGAGTATCCATATTATTTGTTTTTTTTTTATAGGCGTTTAAAATTTTCAAACGCTCAAATCAATTAGAATTTCCAGTCATACTCATTTTTGTTTAAATAATTTTGTAGAGCACAAAAAAACCATTAATTTAAAAATAAAAAAATTCTTTTTTCATAAAAAATTAAATGAGTTATAGCCTAAAAACAATTTTTAACGTTTTATGGAATTTTGAGTTTTTGTGTCAATATTTTGGGCTAACATTTAGTGAATCTTAATTTTTTGTGACGTTAAACATTACCCGCTAAGGCAGTTTTGACATTTTTATCCGGATATGCCGTTTATATTGCGTGACACTAATTTATTATTATAGGATAATACAATCCAAATGGAAAAAATGTTAGTTTGGCGTTGTAGCTGCGAGACTGATAATTTCGTCTCATTAAATAAATAATTTTCAAAACTTATATAAAATTATAGTTTCAGCTTCATAGAAAGGTGAGTCAATTATATGACGCTGCTCTAAGAAATTGAAGATTTTAATGTTCAAATTTGTCTATAAAGCTGAATTACGTAATTGACCAAAAGTGTCCATTCGAAACAAGAGATGAAAAGTAGGAAAAATGATTTTAATTAAATAAATAGTATTTACAAAAGATAATTTTATTTTATCTTATTTTAATTATAGTAACGACAGTTTATTTGTTTTTCGGTAAGAATATCATATACCATGAATCATAGAAATCAGTAGAAAATATTGCTTAGTTAAATCATGCACTTTGCTGGCTATTAAAGATTTAAAAGCAAATAAACGGACCGCTTGGAATGCGTATATCTAATTACTAATTGCAACTTAAAATAATACGGTGTGCGTATGTCAGCGATTTTATGTCGTTCTCTGAGACTACATAATGATAATAAGGCTTTGTGGTTCTTCAGTTGTTATTCTGACTTTACAGTTAAATTTGAATTGAAAATGGAAATTCGAAAAATATATCGACAATCTAGTAAACCGCACGCCTGAGAGTTTTGGCAACACTGATCTCCATAAGCCTAATGTTATTTTCTTAACGTGAAACGCTCTATAGTAGAACTACTTTTCTGTAGTTCTGTAGCTGGTTTCTTAGCTAAAGAGCCGATTGTCTAAGAACTACGACATATATTATTTAATAATATGATTATATATACCGCTGCTCTAAATACATAGCTGCTCTAAACCAGAAATTAAATATCTTTCGGTATATAATTAATTCAATTACAGTCTTTTAAAGTAAATACACTTTACAATTCCTTTGTCTTGTTATATTTCTCTAATACCAATTTGACACAATGAAGAACACATCTTCCATTCAACCGTAGCGTCCAACATATTATGAATAATTGATAAGTTCTTGAATGTATAATAGAAATATATAACAAGTCGTATTACCATACAATCATTGCATAATTCTTATATTTCTTTAATACGGATCAATTTATCAAAAGAATATTAAACTTGTACCTTATATATCCCAGGTTAAGACATCTGTGATCCATTTGTCATTTGGAATTAAGGAGTGGCTTATGATACACATTTTAATAAGATCACATATAACTAAGATAAACCTTCGTCGGTAAAATTTATTTCAGATACAAAAATATTCTTCCTTTCATTTACTTTAATAAGAAGAAAGTTTTGTTTTTATTTATTTATTTACGGAACAACGCCATTTAAAAAGAAACTACAAAACAAATTAGCATAAAAATATTTGAAAAATTAAGAACAGAAGATAAAAACATAATATCAACAGAACAGTACCTACTCAATAGAATAAAATAACTTAGGTCGGCCAAGAACGTACCGTTTAAACTGTCACTTTTAGCTGTACAATTATAACTGCCAGTTTTAACTATGAACTGAGCTGTACACATACGTATCCTTTAGTTTTATTCATGAAGTCCGACGATTTGGCCGCTTTCGGCTTAAAAAGAAAGAAAAATCATAAATGTGGTGCAAGAAGTGGTGCACGAAATCTATCTTCCCATATAGATTTAATAAAAGAATTAAGTGAAGAATCATTCAGGTTGGCAATCATCATAATGGCTATTTTTATTTTTGAACTTGCTACTGCAAACGAATCAATCGATCTGCATTGGTACCAATCACGTAGAATTCTGCCTTCGGCCAGCAGATCTTCCTTGAATCTTTCCCTATATTTTGAGTTTCAAAGTTACAGACTAACTCTGTTTCTTTACCTACCCTCTCCAGTACTTATCTATTTATAATTGTATCAGTTCATGAGATTTTTGATACTCTGCGGTATAACTAGAGTTCGAAAGACTCAATTCTTTTTGAATTGCATTTTTTTAATATCTAAGTCTCAGCTTCATAGAATAATATTGAAAATATATAACATCGAATGGTACGTAGTCTGATTTTCAAATTAAGAGTTCTTTGTAGGAGTGGCTTCATTCATGGCATTTTATTCGTCTGTTTGTTTGTAAAGTATCATCTTTGGTTTCATTGATCAAAGTCTCCAAGTACTGTTCTATTTTCTCCAAGTACTGTACTATTTTGTGGTCTTTTTGTAATTTGCATATATTTCTTTTTTTTTCTTAGCTTTTATAGTAATTCCCATCTCAGCACTATTCATATTTAAGCTTTCGATTAGATATTGTAGATCTTCTATTCTTGTTGCATTGTTGTTAATTAATTTTACGGTAACTCCCGCTTTAGTATTACTGAGCGTGTTTGTGAACATTTGTTCAGAATATAAGTTAAACAAAAGTAGTCATAAAATGCATCCCTATCTAACTCCTCTATAGATCTTTATTTCTTCTGACTGCTGCCCATCAATTTGAACTATGGCACTTTGGTGCCAATATAATGATTATCGTTATGATTTTACTGTCAATGTGCTTATTCATAAGTATTGATATTAATTTTTCATGTCTTACTTTAAAGAAAGCTTTTTTGTAGTCAACAAAGCACATGTGTAGGTCAACGTTTACATCCCGACATCGCTGAATCAGTATGTTAATGGTAAATAGTCCTTTTCGAGTATCCATTCCATTTTGGAACCCGAACCGCGTCTCACCAATATCCTTCTCTAACTTTTCATAGATTCTCTTCAATAGTCAGAGTACTTTTCTGCTGCTTGTTTTTTTAGGGATGGTTATAACGCTGACTTCCACTCTTGCGGTATTATCTTCGTACCCTACACAGTCTAAAACAAATGCGTCAATCCACACCAACAGATATTTAAGTTACCACTCACACCAACACGTAAACATCAAAAAAGGAATTATCAAAATCAATATATGACAGAGCCCGAAATACCTGCTCCACTAAAAATGCAATTGAGGAAGAAAAAACCCCTCTAACCATGGTTTGGACAAAAATGGCTACCTATTTTTATTTATAAACAAGATAATTCACAAGATTGAAGAAAGTAAACGACAAAACACCACAAACAATGTAGAAACACTCATTAGAAGGAATTCAAAGATGACATATATATATTTAGGGATTCTACAGTATTCACTGCCTTCCCTCGCTCAACCGTTTACATCTCTCTCTGTTGTCCGATTCTCCATCGTTTAGGCCTCTCTTACTCATGGCGTCGTCTACTTCGTTGCTCCAGGATTTTCGGGGTCGTCCTTCGTTTTCCTCCTTCCTGTGGGGCTCCATTCAGTTATTCTCTTTATCCATCTGCTTTCGCTAGTTCTTCTTACATGTCCATACCACTTTAGTCTTTTTTGTTCTATATTATGTTATTACGTCTGTTTCTATTGATGTTCTTTGCTTTATTTCGTCATTACTTCTCCTATCCATTCTTGTTACTCTGCAGCATCTTCGCAGGCATTCCATCTCTGTTACAGTCTTACTGCTGTTTTTCTTATGTATGATCCAATTTTCAGCCCCATATGTCATAATACTTCGCACTAATATTTTATAAATCTGTGTTTTTGTCTTCATATTTAGGTGTCTATCCCACCATACTGAGTTAAGTTGTCGATTGCTGTTCTTGTTTGTCCTAATCTTTGTGGAATTTCTTCCTCTGTTGTTGCCTTTTTCGTGATTATAAACCCCAAGTATTTGAATTTATCCTTTCCTTTGATTGTTACGTTGTCATCAATCTGTAGATCTTCTATGTCTTCTTCAGTTGTAGATAGGTACTCTGTTTTCGCCAGGTTAATGTCTACGCCAGCCTTGGTATATTCTTCTTGTAGTTTCTTTATCATGTAGCTGAGATCAAAGATGACAACAATACCATATGTAAAGGCTTATCAAACAAATTGAATAGGATAGGAAGTATATCACAACATTCAAAACAATCAACACACTGAGATCTGTCATTTCAAAACTACACCTTTCATACAAGCAAGAACTTCATCTATAAAATAGCCTGTATTGTCAACAATTTCTATGTGGGAAAAACCGCAAGACCACTAAGTGTCAGGATAAACGAGCATGAAATATACATCAAAAACAGACACTTTCAGATATGCAAACATGACTAGGAAAACGAGTACAGAGTACAATAAAAAGATGCATCAATAATCATGAAAGAAACAGATATTAAAAAGAGCAAAATTAACGAAGCACTTTTTATCCTACTTCTTCTTCTGCACCTGTCCGTTCCGAACGTTGGCGATCATTCATGCTGTGATGACTTTGTTGGTTGCTATAAGGAATAGCTGTGTTGAGGTCTTTCTATACCATGCTTTCAGGTTAGCAAGCCAGGATATTCTTCTTCTTCCTGGTCCCTTTTTCCTTAAATTTTACCTTGCAAAATATATTAAAGTAGCTCATATTTGCCTTAATTTCTCATTATATATCGCAAGTACTGCAGCTTACGACCCTTCACGATGTTGACCAAATCCGCGGTTGCGTTCATTCTCCGTAGTACTTCTTCTTTGGTGACTTTTTCTATCCATTGTATCTTCAGAATCCTTCTGTATAACCATAGCTTAAAAGTTTTAAATTTTGATAGAGTTTCCGCCTTCAATGTCCACGTTTCTACTCTGTATAGAAGCACTGGGTACACGTAACATTTAAGGAGCCTTATTTGTGTTTCTAGGGTGAGGTAATGGCTCTTGAACACAGAGCTCATAGTTAAGAATGCATTTTTTGCCTTTGCGATGCGACATATAATCTCTTGAGTATTGTCCCACGACTCATTAATTATAGTTCCCAAGTAGTTGTACTGTGAGGACACGTTCAATTCTCGTTATACAGATTTGCTCCAGTTATGTTTTCCTTGCTGATCATTAGCTTGGTTTTGCTGGTGTTTATATCCAGCCCATATGTTCTACTTGTTTCCGTTATGTTGTTTATTAAGTTTCGGAGCCCTTCTATGATATTGGAAAACACTATTGTATCATCTGCAAACCGCAGGTTATTGAGCTTAACTTCACTTATTGAGATGTCTTCATCAATATATTTTAGAGCCTCTTCAAAAATGCGCTTCGAGTACAAATTGAATATCAGTGGTAAAATGATGAACCCCTTTCTCACTCCCCTTAAGATTTTGACCTAATCTGTATATTCTCCATCTATTCGGAGCACCGCTGATTGATTCCAATACAGGTTTGTATTATTTTTAGGTCTCTTCCGTCAATGCCTATCCTCTTCAGCACTTCCATCATTGTTCATGCCTGACTCTATCGAAAGCCTTCTTGTAGTCAATTAGGCATGCAAAAATATTACAGCTGATATCTCTACATTTCTAAAACACTACCTGCAAGCTAAATAAAGCTTCCCTCGTGCCAACGGCCTTTACAAATTGGGTGCAATTTGTTCCTCGCATTTCCGGTAAATTCTTTTGTGGATGACTTTTAAAAACATCTTCAGCACTTGGCTCATTAGGCTTATCCTACTTAATGAAGAAAAATGAGTAGCAAAACCCATCAACAGAATGTAGCAAGCTTTGGTTGCCAATACTAAAAGTAGAAGTCAACAACAAGAATATACCAACAACAGTGGATTTAAAAAAGTTGCAGACATTATCTACAATTATACACAATACATATGCAAACACATCATACACAAACATATAATCTACGTTATACATACATAGAAACTAATAAAACAAAAAAAATACTTAGAATTTGATATTCCGAGGGTAACAGCGCAACCTTTAGATTTTTTGTCGTCCAAAAGATTGCCTGCAAGATACAGGCCAAGTAAGTCAATAGTCATTTTTTGAAAAACATAACCTAACCTACCTAATTGTTGGTTATACTTTAACTTTCATTTTATAAACTTTCTTATTTACACAATTTTTCATTGTTGATATTTTAACTTTCACTTTCAACCATGTTGTCTGAATCTTATTTTCTTTTGGATCGTATGTTTGTCTATTTGTACAAAATTTTTAATATCAGCTCCGTTCTAATAACGTGTTGTATACCCGAAAAACAGTCTTCACGTATGAATCATTTTGAATTATTATTAAAAATATAAAAGTCATTATAAATCACACGAGCTGACATCATTAAATTTCCAATTATTCTTTAATATACAGATCGGTTTGTTGGTAGTCTATATATCAAATTAAAAGTGTAATATTTATTATTCTTAGTATTAACACCGAGCATAAATCACAATTTTGAAGAGCGTTAAATACGAGCATTTATCAGTATCCCATGTAAATCTTTTTTATTGCCACGTGAAAAATAAAACGCCCAAAACTAGGTCTAGTAAAAGATATTTATCTCTTATTTATATCTAAACTCCTGGACAAAATTACCGTACCACTATATTTTTAACTTCGCTTTTAATTTAACTTTTTTTTTTAACTATTTATTAATGCACTATCTTACATGTCGGCTTTGCAACTCTTCTGAATTTATATTTGAAACACCTTCTTTTTAAAAAATTATTTAGAACCTACTATAATATAATCCCTTTTATAGCGTAATAAGCCTTTGGGTTCTGTGTCTTTAAACCTGTCTATCCAGATGCCAATCGTTTTCACATCAATTTTTTTCTGACATTGCTTTAGTGATTCCGTTTTTCCATGTTGTAGGTCGTTTGTCTTGTTTGCAATATCTTTTTTGGGAATCGTTTTCTCTCCCAGTCGCCATACCACAATAACAGTTGCTTTTATATACGCCGTATTATCGTTTCTTCTACTTCCATTTGCCTTTTGATTTCTTAATTTCTAACATGCTTCAGTTTAGATCTTCTTGCTTCTCTTCTCCATAAGTCTATAATCTTGCTTATGTTTTTCAACTTTTTATAGAATGTCTTCCGTCTTTGTTTTTATTCCTTGAATGTTTTATGTTCCACAATTACTCCGTTTCTGTTGTCATAGACGTTTTCCGTTGAGGCTGTCCTTGTTCCGAAGATTTTGATTCGAGATTTTTTAGCAAAATAAGGTTTTTATAGACGGTTTGAAGCTGGCTCATCACTCCTACCACCCCCCATTCCTGAATGACCACGATTTTTCTGTCAGTGTTATCTACCTTAGTCGATTTGTTCCAGTTTTTAGGTGCCTACTTAGTGTAAACTCGCCCTTTACCCTCTCTTGTCAACTACATAACATATATAACAACAATCTTTCAGTCTCCATTCTCACTACAGCCCATCGAGATCTCTGAAGTTTAACGAATTTTGAGGTCAGTGTCTCTTTGAACAGTAAAGTAAAGTAAACTAAAGTTTACGGTTGTGCCTGGATCTCCATGTCTTTCAAGGACTTCCTTCAAAGAAAAGGCTTTCATTTTGGGTCTTCTGTCATTAGAAGTGTTTTGATTGTAGATCCTGATTTTCGATCTTCAGTATGTATATTTGGAGCGGAACACATCGGCGAATAAAAAGTAAGCTTAGTTTCCGTTTACTAGTCTTCATTGAATTTCTAATTCTTCTATTCCATCCGTGTTTAATATAACTCCCAGATAATGTGAAACTATCTGCAGTTTTAATATCGTGCTCTAATTCAACTGCGCGTCTGTTTACCCTAGCTCTTGCCTGTGTTAGTTTTTTTGTCTTTTGAATATTTATTTTTAATAATTTTGAATATATATTTCTGCCGCCTCTTCTGTCTCATTTATTTGTTTGGAGATTGCCTCTTCCTATATTGAGCTGTCTTATCACATATTCAAGAGTCAGGTCGAATAGTGTCGGTGCCGTCTCCTTGTTTTAATCCATTGACTATTAAAAAGTTCTCAGTAAGCTCATTTTGCACTTCGTCAATTGCTGTTGACGAATCCATTGTTGCTTTTACTAGTTGAATGTATTTTTGGGTGATGTTAAAGCTATGCAATATTTGATTATTAACTGCGTCGTAGGCCTGTTTGTAATCTATAAATATGTTGTGGACGTCAATGTCGTATTCCCACAATTTGTTTAGAATTTGTTTAACTGTGAATAGCTGGTCAGGTCTCACTTAGTTGGGAAACCGGTTTGATGTTATTTATATATAATATTTTCCAGTTAGTTTTTGGAGTCGATGCTGCATTTCAGTTTATTCCCTTTTTTTTAGATAATTGGGCATATAATCCTGGTTTTCCAGTCGCTAGGTATCGTTTTCTCATTCCAAATCTTATTCATATGCTTATGCATTTGCCTTACTAGGTGATCGCCACCTAATTTATATAGCTCAGAGGGGACGTTGCCCATACCTGGAGAATTGTTATTCTTCTGTTCTCGTATTGCTTGTTTTACCTCTTCCATCGTCGGGGTTCTATATTTTCTGTGCCTCCCTCAATGTGATGCATGTCAATATGCTCTTAATATTAAACCATCTATTAAACTTAAAATTTAATTTTTTATCATACCTTAGCACCTTTGTTCATATTAGGTAATAAAATGACAGCTTAGTATTACAGAGTATATAGGTACCTGGAAAAAAAAAATCTGAATATAGATATGGTAATAGAATGTGACCAATAACTTTATTATTATAAAGCAGATTTTTTTCATTTCTTTTATTTTCACAATCGTAAGAGTTTCTTCGTACACCAATGATCAAGCCCACAAATGCAACAGATTAACAATTTAACATTAATTATAGCTTATACTCAGCGGGATCTCCAAGCAACATTTAAATTTTTGAATTTATTCGACCACTGCTCTACAAAAAGCAACCAGTGCCAGTATGGCACTCGGTTTTGAATTTCTGTACTCCAATATCGCAGGCCATTATTTTATAATATTATTACCTTGCTAACAAAAGACAATTTACGATATTAGCCGACCGAGTTTAAAAGAAACAGGCTGGCGGATTTATAAAAGGAAGATTGTAGAGAAAAGATACGGTATGTTATAAAAATTAGCAATTTATATTGGCTACAAGACAAGACTGTACGTTTATACATAGAGGTTTTTGCTGTGTTTATAGAAAATACGTAAAAATCACCATATTTTACAAATCTCTAAGTTGCACACAGTTGTTCCTTATATATTTAAAAAGGTTTTCTGGTAAAATCACGGTTTTGGTATTTATGACGTCTACTAATCACGATAAATGTTGGGCGATCTAGTAGTGAGGCCTAGCAGTTATGTTCTGCGTCGTTATTTCACCCATCGTAAACTAACAGAGAGTTACCAGACAAACCAGTAAGAACAACTCAATCCTTTCATTCTGCACCCCGTGTGGTGGGCCCATTCTTCCCTCCATTTATACTAGATAAAACATAAAAAACTTTACACACACTACAAATAGACAAAACATCCCAATGATCTCAAATATACATATGAGCTCACAATCGCGGTTCTTCTTCTTGTAGTGCCCATCCGTTTCGGATTTTGACGGCTCTGAGAAGATTTGTGGTTGTTATGTTGAATCACGTACGTAGATTTTTCAGCCAAAAAATTCTTTTCCTTTCTCTTCTTCGTTTTCCTTTTACTTTCCTTGAAGAATTAAATTCAGCAACCTCTATCTTTCGCTGTTTCTCATGATGTGGCCAAGGTGTTCAATTTTGGCTGTTTTTATTGTGGTTAACAACTCTTTTCCTTTTTGCATTCTTAATAGAACGTCCTGGTTATTAAGGTGTTAGGTATAGGATATCTCCAGGATTGTACGATAAAGCTACATTTCGAAAGCCTCAATTTTCTTACAGGTAGCGTCTGTGAGTGTCCACGACTCAACTCCGTATAACAGTATAGCAAACATAATTATATCATCGTAGTAATCTGATTTTTATGAGTACTGATAAATCGTGGCATTTAAATAGCTTAGCTATTTTTGGAAATGCAGATCTTACTTTCTCTATTCTAGATTTTATTTCTAGAGAAGGGTCCCAATTTTCATTGACGTTCGTACCAAGGATTGTGGTTACATGTGGATTATTGTTATGTAGTCTATCCTCCCTATACTCACGTATGGTTCACAGACGTGGACATTCACCAAGTCCAATATGGATAAAATAGTAAAAGAGAGATGGAAAGATCAATGCTCGGGGTGAGACTTATAGACAAAAAAAAGAAACAAATGGATTAGAAGCAAAACCAAAGTAAAAGACGCAGGAGAACATGCTGCCAAATTAAAATCAAGCTTCGCAGGACACAATGCCCGATTGAAGGATAAGAGATAGAACCACGAAATACAACAGTGGAGGCCATGGTTAGGAAAGAGAAGCAGAGGAAGACCACAAATGAGATGGGCTGATGACATTAGGAAGGTGGAGGGCCCAACTGGAAGCAAGTGGCGCAAAATAGAAGACACTGGATTGATTTGGGGAAGGCCTATGTCCAAAGTTGAATTACTTAATGCTGAAGAAGAAGAAGTCCATCCTTTATCATGATCTTTGTTTTTGATATGTTGAACTGTAGACCAAATATTTGATTTTCGTTTCCCACTAGTCATATAAGATGCAATTATTCTTTTTGACTATTTGCAAAATGGGCTATGTCATCTGCAAAACGTAGGTTGTTTATTTTTCGACCATTTATTGAGATTTTCCCATTATTCTTGAAGCACTCTTCTCATAATATGCTTCCCTGTATATTAAATAATTGTGAAGACAGTATATATTCTTGTCTGATACCTTGTTCTGGATAAAATTCGTTTGAGAGTTGTCAAGCAGGAGGGTTTTGGTTAGACACCGATTTTTTTTATACTATCTTCATTTGTAAGTCCTTAAAATTTGTGAGTAACAGTATCGGAATAGTGCCCTGGGGGTATCATACTGTCCCCACAAACCCTGTGGGTGCGCCACTATCAAGAACTTTAACTGTTGAAATTAAGTGTTGTGGTATGCCTACTTCTTTAGTATCTCTCATAAGTGTTGCCATTTTACCCCATTGAAGGCTTTACAATAATCTATAAAATAAATATATAGGATCTTAAAAAAGATCTTATACTTCTACTAACGACTTATATGAAAATAGTTTGGAAAAAGTTTAGGTTAACAACGTTCTGTTAAAATCATTTGGACTCAAGTCTGGTGTGAGACCATATTATACTTAATCAAATATTATTTATCTTCTTCTTCTTCTTTTTCCTCTTTGTAAGCAATTCTGCTTGTTCGTTGGCGAATTTATACCTCTATGGAATGTTCTCACTCCATCTTTTCCGCGGTCGTCAGATAGTTTTTCTGCCGGTTGGTGACTTATTTCTTGCTATTTTGATGACACGGGTCTCCTCCATTCTGCTTATGGGGTTATTTGATTCTTTTTTTTTTCTATTTTGTTACCATTCATTTATACACTGCACGTTACAGTTTCTTCTAATGACTTCACTTCTCTTTCAATCTATCAGCGTATTTCCTGTAATTCTTTTTAGTACTCTTATCTCTGCCGTTTCCAGTAGCCTTTGCGTTGTAGCTGTGTCGGGTCTTGTCTCTAAGGCATATATCATTATTGGTCTTATACTGGCTTTATAAATTCTTGACTTCATCTTAGTGTTAATGTGTCTGTTTCGCAATATAGTGTTATTAAGGCATCCTGCCAGTCTATTTGCTTTTTGTACTTGATCTCTCACTTCTTTGTCCAGGTCTCCATAGCTAAACCGTGTAATTCCCAGGTATTTTATTTCCATTACTTGTTTAATACTGATGCCATCAATTTCTATTTTATATCTGCTTGGTTGTTTGCTGACTACTATTGTTTAAGGTTTCTGAGATGAGATTGTCATATTAAATTCTTTTGCTCTAATTTTAAATCTGTGGACCACTCTTTGCAGACTATCTTCATCTTGGGCTATCAATAACAGAGTATTTTTATTTCTTTGTTTCCCTTTCTGTAGCCTCTTTCTTTGTTAACGTTTTTTATGATGTCATCCATGATCAAATTGAATAGCATGGGCTCAATGAGCCTTGTCTTATTCCGCTGAATATTTCTACAGATTGTGTAAGTTGACCATCAATTCTGACTTCCATTTTGTTGTTTTAGTACATGTTTTCGATAGTTTTTATAATGTTTAGGGGAACTACGGTATTTTAAAAAAGATGGATTACATCTTTTAGTCTTACTCTGTTAAACGCATTCTTTAGATCAGTCAGACACAAAAATGCTGGTCTATTATACTCTAGTGATTTCTCAGTAATTTGTTTTATAACGAATATTGCATCTGTACAAGATATTCCACTACAAAAACAGTGTTGTTCATGTGCTAAACTTATCCTCTGATTTATTAGCACTTATAAAGTTTTACTTGTAAGTTTTAGCGTAATATTTAACAAGTTTATACCTCTGTAGTTTTCTGGCTGTTTATTTTATATACATATTATTTATGTATAGAATTAATTTTGAGAAAAAAATACGAACTGTAGATATGAAGTCGATACTCTAATCAAACCTTAACAACTTAGTTAACTGAGAACATGACATAGAAGTTGTAGTTATATTATTATATATAAATTTATTGATTCAATATGACACACTAACTCATATGAACACACAAACACCAAACATATATGCGCACATAAACATCTATTTCCTGGTCAATCTGCAAATATCCAGACAGGAGTTCTGGTCACAATAAATCCAAATAAAAGGTCTATTACAAAGTAAAAGGAGAAAAACTTAGTGGTTTGCTGTATACCATAGTTAAAAAAATTGGTTGTTTGGGTGAGCTTCTATGTAGCGGACCTTTCAAAATCTTAAGGACTTTTGTGTCAATTGAAGATATGCATTAATTAATTAAATTGACTGCATCAGTTAACAGGTAACGTTATTTTTAGAGAAAAGGAAAAAATCTACAAACAGTTTTAGACAATTTTCTGTAAACACCAGTTGCACTATGTTTGAAAACCTTACTAGCATTAACTTACTTATACTAACCATTGTGTATATAAAAAAGAAAAAGGCAAAGTGACAATAAATTTATATACGTGAATACACGTACAATATACTATACTTTTACTGTTAACAACTAAAAATACACAAAAATTTGACAATGTCACTCCTATTGTAAATTGTAAGTAACGAAGCAGGTACCATAAGTACGACATTGGAGCAAAAGTAAATCAATCTATCTATAACCAAAATCTATTCATGTGTTGAATATAGGCCTCTCCCATTTGTCTCCATTTGTCTCTGTCTTCTGTTTGTCTTTTCCACATTGGACCTGCGCTTTGCTCAATGTCATCTTTCCACTCGTTCCTCTTTTTATCTCTCAACGATATTCACAGCATTTGTCTTTCCATAGCTCTTTGAGTTTTCTTTATTCTATCTAAGTTGCTCTTGGTACACGTCCACGTCTGGGCACCATATATCAGAACAGGTAGGACGCATGCATTAAATACCTTCGTTCTTAATTTTAAAGGTATTCTTTGGTTTTTGATAGTCTATGAGAGTTTTCCGAATGCAGCCCACCCCATTCTTATTTTTCTGGTTATTTCTTTAGTCTGGTTACTTTTGTCTGCTCTGATAGCTTGTCCTAAGTAAATATATTCTTGGACGTGTTCTATGTTTGTTCCACCTATTGTAATTACTGATCTGTCTTCTGTATTAGGCATATTTTTAGTTTTCTTTAGATTCATTTTTAGTCCTTTCTAGGTCTGAAATCATTATTCGTAGTTGTTCCATAGTTATTGCTATCAGAAGTACATCATCGGCGAATCTTAGATGATTTAAGTATTTCCCGTTTATACAAATCCCTTATAGAGTAAATAGTTTGGGTGAGATTGTATCCCCTTGTCTGACACCTCTACAAATTCTAATTAATGGAGTTTACAAATCTCTGTCTAGTTGAATTCTCATAGTGGCGTTTTGATATATTGTGGATTAACATTCAGTACCGTGAATGTATTCGGCAATTAACTAGCGCTTCTTCCACTGCCCATAGTTCTATGGTATATTCCATAGGTATATTGGAAGGTTGTATTCATTGGTCTTTTCTATTAATATTTTAAGGGTGTGAAGATGGTCGGTTGTGCTGTACCCCTTTCTAAATCCTGCCTCTTCAACTGGTTGGTATGCATCAAATTTGTTGTTTAGTCTAGTTGTGATCACCTTAGTGAAAGTTTTATAGATTTGTGACAAGAGAGATATTGGTCTATAGTTAGCTAATTTTGATCTATTTCTTTTCTTATATATCAGAATTCTATTTGCCTTGTTCCACTCTTGCGGTATTTGTCCTTCAAACAAACATTTATTGAAAAGTATCATCAGGTAGTCTTTTATATTTTCCCCTCCTTCTTATTAACATTTCAATTAGAATTTCATCGTCTCCCGGAGCCTTATTTCTTTTCATATCTCTAATTGCTTTTTCTATTTTTTCTCCGGTTATGGGGTGTAATATTTCAGAGTTTACATTCATTATTTTCTTTATCAATAAATAGTAAAATTAGTAGTAAATCAATAGTACCTCTTATTTATAACATTCATCCAATCGTGAAGTATGAAATATTTCGCAGGTATTTGATTAAAATTCTTCTGCGAACATAGATTCTCTAATTTTAGCCAGTTTCACAATTTATATACCATCACGGTCCCATCGTTAGTCGGATTATGGGAGCATTATTCTTATTCGTGAACGCCGGCCTAATAATTATTCTATCAAGCATATCATTTGGTTAAAAGGGCAAAAAGTACAGTACGGATGTTTCCCATACGTCACTCATCATCGCACATCGAAGGCGTGAAAGTGCAATACTTCAAGTTCCAACATCCAACCTTGAGCCAGATGCGTACTTCACTTCTTTTCTTTTCATCCGAGGTATTGTTGCACTTGCTACCAACCGTCGCGAAAATTGGACAACGGACTGACAGCTACAATTGTTGTGGGAAACAATGTACTTTATGCGAGGCTATCATCAAGTGCTCTGCGCATTTTTAATTCGGTGGTAGAAGTGTGGGCGTACTTTGATTATTTTTAATAACATTATGACTGTTTTCTTTTGACTATTTCACTGGGTTTTATAAAAATGAGGAGAAAAAATAATGACTGTTGAAAAACCCTCCGATAAACTGCTTATTTTTGCTTGAATACAGTAATAGTGTCAGAAAGATCAATGAGTAGTTTTACCATCCAAAATTATTAGTTTTTAAAGTAATGGAAATTATAGCTATATTAAATAATGTTTTTACGGTCTTTTTGTTACTTACAGTAATTATTTAGTAAAGTATACATTACATAACACCACAATATAATATTCTGGCAAATAAAGAATGGAGTGCGAATTGCCAAACACTTTTAATGTTATACAGAACATTAATCAGATTAAAATTAGATTATGGATCTACTGTCTACTCTACAGCCACTAACACACTGCTAAAATAACTTAACAGTCTTTACAATCTCTTCTTACGTATAATATCTGGAGCTTTTTGCAAAACACCAATCGAAAGTATTTATTGTGAAGTTGGTGAACCGTCTCTAGAAGACAGAAGACTTTATTTAAGTGTAGCATACACCGCAAAAATCAGGTATAACTCAAAAAATCCTACTATTCAAAGCTTTTATACAGAAAAGTTCCCAAATCTCTTGATAAATAAGCCAAGAACGGCCAAACCCCTCTACGCAAGGATTAGAAGCTACTTAAATCCATTAAACTACGCATTCCCAGAATGCTTTCCCTCCCAATCGTCCTCAAATCCCCTAGTGGCACCTCATTTCTTTTGACAAACATTTAACAAACCTACAGTTAATCAAATCCGCCTTCAATGATATGCTTCACAACTACAAGAATTATACACATACATTGCTACTTCCTAATATATGCAAAGATGCATCTAAATCAAATGAAGGTACTGGCGCTGCATTCATAACCCCAACATCGACAAATAAATACAAACTCCCTTCAGAGTACTTTATTTACTCTGCTGAACTCTACGCTTTATACCAGGCCATCCCTGCTGTCAACGCATCCAATAATACCAATTATATTATACTCTCAGACTCTTTACAGTCAATCCAATATTTCTCCCAAATAATCCTTTGTTCATCAAGATAAAACAAGAAGTTCATACCGCTCAACTGAATGGAAAAAATATTATATTCTTCTGGATACCATCCCATATTGGAATTCAAGGAAATTAAGAGGCAGACAACGCTACAAAAGAAGCTGAAACTAGTGATAGAAAGTGGGAAGAAAAGTGGAAAGTGTCATCGGCCAAGCTACGCGATAGCAAAAATCGATAAAACCCTGGTCCGCATTACCAACAAGTCAGAGAGCAGGTTATATTAACGCGACTCCGTCTGGGTCATACGTCATTAACTAATAGCCATGTGTTTTCCAACAAACAAGAACCAAGATGTGACAACTGTGAAGAAAAGTTAACAATCAAACATATATTAGAGAAATGTCCAGCATTAACGCCTAAGCGCATGTCGTACAATATACGCAACAAACTAAGTGATATTTAAGTCTAGAGTGCAATATGTCAAACGTAAAAACTTTCTTAATTTTAATTAAAATTCTAAATTTTATATAAACATATAAATGTAATACAAATTATTGTTCGCTACTATTGTTTTGCTATGCTAATAGCCAATTTGGCTGATGCGATTTTGTTAAAAAAACAACCACAATATACACAGTTTTTTTAATAATTACATTAATAACTCGGATGAATTTACCTCCCATACTAATTATGTGTTAACCAGAAGTTAAAAATCGCTGTACTTAAGGAAGCTATCTGTTATCGTAGATTTTAGCACATTTGTTATTGGCATAACTATTTTTGTCTTTAAGTTCTTCATTCATATAGCTATTTTTAATGTAACAAATAGCATAGAATAAATCCCTTACAATTTTATTCTAAGTGCTTTATCTTCATGATAATCTTAGTGGTACATTCCAAGATATGAGTGCTATTGTTCTGCTTTTATTAAATATTTTACGAGTCCTCGTAACTTAGGCATATATGCTTAGTTAATTATTAGCTCACTGTCAACATACGCTAAACCTTTTCTTTGTCTGTGGTGTACCCAGGACTCTTATATCAAGGCTAAATCAAACCTTATAACAACAAAAACTCATTCCAAAGCTACCTAACTGTACAGAAGACTGGAAACATATACCCAAGGGATCCCAATAACACCACATATTTGGTCTTAACGATAAAGTAGAAGACGTAATGATTGAATACACCGAACTATATAACTAAGACTAATTTAGCGACGGCACAGTGAAGTTAGGTGAGAGAATACAACTGATACTACAAAAGTAGATCAAATACTATAGGAATAAATAAAGTTAGTTGATCCGAATACGATACAATGGCTGCTTGACCTATTTAATCACTGCCGGTTAACTTGTCAAGTTCCAAAATTATGGAGCGAATAAAAAATAATAGCCCTTCTATGGCTCGGAAAATATTCTTAACTAAGCTACTCAAGACTCCTCTTATACCAGTTGCAGAAATTATATCAACGGCTTATTCACAACCACGTGCACAAGCAATGATATAATATATAAAACTCATTCAACAACGAGATAACCCAGGTCATCCTGCTGACAAAGATCGACCACTCCGCTTGAATAGTTTCGTAAAAAAGTCATTAAAATATTACCTTATTTTGGACGCTTCTAGTAAATATAAAATAAATTTGTAGTAAATATAAAAAAGAGGTAAAGGCTAACCCAAAAAAAATATTCTGTCTCAAAAAGCCTCCTGGTTTTATTTTTATTTAAATACAAAGAACCAATCAATCCAACCTAAAGCTGAGATGCACGAGTCTCGACAGTAAACCGTTTTGACTTCTTTCTTGAATCGGGCCATTGCATGTTGCTACTTCCTAATATATTTTTATATTCAGTCTTTCCATTTCTTTAACAGTATCATATACCTTTTCCGCTTGATGTAGAGTTCCAACATTCCAAGTAGCTACTTTGCAAGATTTTCGCTTGTTGACGACCGGGGAGGCCTTGCAGTCTTGTGAGTTTTATGATCAGTAGAGTGTTTGGTTATGTTTTTTTTAGTCATAATGATAAACCTATAATACAAGATAGACTGACTGCTGTAATACAGTCGTGTTCCCCCAATGCGACAGAGAAAACTGACGCAAAGCAGTCCCTACATCTCTGTCTAATTCACCCGGCCACAACCACGTGACCTTCTAATTGGTCATTTTGGTTACGTGGTCGATAAACCTAGCAAATTAGAAAGAGATGTATGGACTGCCATGCATCAGTTTCATCTGTTGCACTGGTGGAACGGACTGGTATTGCAACGATCAGTCTACCTTGTATTATATGTCTATGGTCATGATGCTTTACTAGGGATGTTCTTTGAGCCTTTAGTGCATTTATTTCCCGTTATTTTGACTATTTCTGGTTCATCTGATTCAAAAGACCATCTGCGTTTCTAGGACAACAAGGTGCTCTCATACTTACCGACTCTTCCAACCGAATCCTTGAATGATCAGGATCAAGATCATCACACGCTCAGGTGAGGTTGACATTTGGATAAGAGAGGCTATACGTCGCTATTATATAGTTATCTGATCCAACCAGTCCTACTATACTCAGCAGAAATGTAAACGGACGGGATAATTAACAATGGATCAGGAGATGTTAGGATGCTTTGGAAGAAAGTTATTATGTACAATTCTGGGTAACGCAACTGATGATTACTGAGAAAAAGATTTAACTTTAAATTATAATAACTATACAAAAAAACATAACATTGTACAATGTATCAAACTGAGCTCCCTAAGATAGCTAGATCATGTAATGTGGATGGAAGAGAAGTACCTAACAAGAGCGGCACTTGCGATAGTGGAAAGGATAATAAAGAAGGAGAAAAAAAAACAATAAAACAATATCTATTATTATATTATAGATGTGTTCTGAATAGAAATAAAAGTTCTCAATGGACAACAGGAAACACTAATGGTGAGTTTGAATTTAAACTAGAGGTTCTTAAACTGTAGACGTTGTATGCACTCATACCGATATTAAAGTAATTACCAAATTTGAAAATTACGGTCAGTATTAAATAAAAATACTGGTTTCACTTTCGTTCTTCTATCTTTAATTAATCGGTTAACGAAATCTAAATCGAAAGCTCATTGGTGACTAAAAGAGAAAAAACAACACACTTTATTCAGACTCGCTCACTGGGTTTGGAGGCCAGGTTGTTTTTCTGCACCAGAACCAGACGCTGTAATCAGTATTTATCGCCCCCGTAAATTGTCCGTTATATCTTTAATGACGCTACACTAGTATAAAGTACACCGCCCGAGTGTGTGGTCCGTAGATCTCGTGCTGTCTGGACAGCTATTCCACACTAAATACATGACAATTTATCTGCATTTCTATTGCTTTAATAACTATAAATTTAGATTGTAGGACCATCGACTTTGACGTTGACTGCCCGAATAAAAAGCCGGGATGTAGGTCTGGGAGTCATTTGCAGGTATTTTCTCGGCGCTCGTTTTTATTGCTACTTGGCGTTTACACTGAGAAACGTGGTCTTTTTTTATGATTTTCTATTTGCAATAAAATTTACTGCAATATTTTCTGTATACATACTGTGAAGTCATTTGTTTTGATATTATCAAAGCATCAACCTAAGGTACGGTTTATTTTTTCAAGAAAACATTGATTATATTCTCTTATTTGTATTTCTGGAATCTGTCTATTCCATAGTACTCCGTACATTTGTTTGACATGTTTTTGTCTGTACTAATCTGCTGTTAATCTTTTGCTTAGTGGTTCCATTCTTTGTGATTATGAATCCTAAATATTAGAATTTTTCAGTGACGGTAATGTCCCTATCTTCGTCCATTTCCAAGTTTTTATTGTCAGGTCTTTTCTAGGTTTATTGTCAGCCCATTTTTGTGTTTTACTCTTCTAATTCTCGAAGCATATTATAAGATTTCTAATTATTTTTCAACGTAGTTTGTACAAGAAGTCGTCTCGGATTGGTATTCCCGTGCCTCCCTATTTCCTTTTTCATGGGTTTAATATTTGTTCTAGGAATATTTTGAACAGCGTCGGAGATGTAGAGCATCCCAGCTGTAAGTATTTTGCTGTCTTAACGCGATCGAGTATTTACTATGTCGGTTTTAATTCTGACCCTGTTGTTGTTGTACTTATAGGTTTTTTCGGGCTTCTAATAACTTTTGCGTTATTCCGATTTCCTCCATCGTTTTCCATACTTGTTTTCTAGGAACCGCGTCATACGTCTTTTTTAAATCAATGAATGCCATATGTACAGATCAATTTTTTGGCATTCTTTTCTCAGGTTATTGTTGGAGTTTATATGTCTAATCTAAGCAGAACCTTCCTGCAGTAAATCGTGCCTCATCATCGTCGATTTTATTTAAGATAGATTTTTTCAGTTTTTCTTTTAGTGATTTCCTATATAACCTGCTCATACATGCTATCACACTAATGACTCTGTAGTTTGCGTATTTTTTTCTCCCTTTTTTCATTTAATATTTATTTATAGCATTATAAATTTTGGTCTTTTTAGAATTTTTTAACACTTCATTGGTGAGTAGTTATGAATTTTACTCACTAACTCGTAGCAATTTATCTAATTTGTAATAGAACATCATCAATTTGGCAGAAAAAAAAGAAAAGACGAATACAAAATGATATTAAATTTTAGAAAAGTTGCTATATGTTAAAGGTAATGATGAAAACAGCTATACCCGGTTCACAATTTGTTGATAGCTCACTACAAGTTTAACCCTAATTAGAAAACTGAAATACAGAGAGGATAGGTAATACGATATAATAGTAAAAACCAACCTAAAACTGACGGTTTAAGACGTTTTCGACTAACCCACCTTATATCTGAAGGAATACAATACCTTATAATCCTATTACGGGGGTATTTTAAATGGTTAGATATGAACGACCAGTGTCGTAGAGTATATGATTGAAACATTTATTTGAACTAAATAAATATATTTTTTAAATTGTACTTATGTAAATTGTATTTTTTAATAAAACTTATTTATTTTATTCAAAAATAAAAAGTTTCTTGCCATTTGTAAAAGATACTTTTATTTAATTAAGGAAAAAACCGCCAAATGTCGCCTTGCAAAATTTCCAATGTGTTTTAAATGTATCCACTATTTTCGAATCCGGAGAAAACTAATAAATATTTTTGAAAAATTTAAACGCAGAATGAAAGATTACATTATTACTCAGGGCAGAAAGTCCCTGAAATCTTCTACAGTGTTTATTTTAATGTTATGTAACAGGGGTGAAAATAAAAGAGAAAATATAGTATAATTTTTAATTGAAAATATTGCATGCAAAAAAAACTTTTTATTTATTCTAAAAAATGTTTCATTCTGCTTTTAAATTTTTCAAAAATGCTTTTTAGTTTTCTCAGGATTTGAAAAAAAAATGGATACATTTAAAACACATTGAACATTTTGACAGGCGACATTTTGCGCCTTTCCCCTTTAATACCTTACGATTACAACTACTATTACATACCTTATATAATTACGATTAGAAAACTATTCAAATTCAAAATAAATAGTCAACTTCGGAATCCGAGTCGTCTTGAGAGTTAATAATTAGGTTAATAATCTCTACGGTCGCATCAATTATGTTATCAAGATCCCACATTTTTTGTTCTTCTTCTATTACATGTCTTACTGCATCTTTCCAGTTTTGTTTTGTAATATGTTATAAAGACTCGTATAACAATTCACGTACAACTTGTATTTTATATGACGTATTTTTTCTAGCCACATAACTTTTCATTTGTGCCCAAATGAGTTCAATGGGATTTATTTCGCAGTGGTAGGGTGGAAGTCTAAAGACTGTGATGTTTCGCCTTTCCGCCATTTTGTCAACTACGTATTTCTTGAACTTAGATTTGTGTTGCCGGGCAATTTTTAAAAGTTCTGCTTTTACCATTCCATCTTCGTAAGGCAGATACTTATTCCGCAGCCAGTCAAGAATATCCTGTTTCTTCCACGCATTCGTTAGAAGTCTTTCTACTAGTCGTGAATGATAAGGTGCATTATCTAATACTATAATTGAATTTGGTGGTATGTGTTCAATCATTTGCTCAAAATACTCTTCGAAAACATTAGCTGTCATCTCCTCGTGATAGTCTTTTGTGCTTTTGGAATGAAATTCCAACAAACCATGCTTAACAAATCCTTTTTCACTGCCAATGTGAGAAATTATTAATCTACTGCCTTTACCAGAAGGTGGGGAGATACCAGTAGACCAACCTTCCATAAAGGCTTGCCTGGAGCTTAATATATTTTTATCTAACCAAATTTTTTTTAGAGTATGACCTGAGTTTACCCACGTTTCATCCTGGTCTGGGGCCTTTCTTCAGCCCGGAATTTTCGTATGAATCTTAGATAATTTCTTCTCCAACATCATCTTCTCCTCCCAGTCAATCAAAAGTGATTTTCGGTCTGATTTCTCCCACCGGAAATTTAATTCTTTTAAAACTTGCCACAATTTAGTTCGTCCGATATGAGACAAATCCGGGTGGTCTCCAACTTCTTGTAAAATTTTGTTTAGGTTTGGTATTTCTTTTTTGAAAAAAAATTCATGAATTTTCCTTCGAATACCATTTTTGGCAAATTCATCAAGTTCAATAGGCTTTTTCCTCTCTTTAAGTGTTCGTTTGTGTTTGGGTTAGCTATACCGTGTTTTTTTCTTTCTGATAGGAACCTATATAAAGTTGACTCTCCTACGCCAGTCATGTTGGCACAACTTTCGACTATGTTGCGAACAGTGTTTGTGGGATTCTGAGAAACCAGAGCATCGTGAACATTCAGGACAATAGTCTTCTCTCTTGGTGAATAGACAGACTTACTGACTGTACGCAACAGTACCGGTGTAAAACTTGATGATGAAGCCATCACGAGCACGAGCGAAAGGTACGTATATGTTCGTAGGTATATGGAATAAAAAATCACTCACGCACTGCATATAATTCCCAAAAGAAATATTCTAGACGCTAATTACTGCCGTAGACGCGGAAACACCGACGAGCCATAAATTACATGCGATCAAAAACGTACTTAACAAAAAAATTGTTTTCGTTCGTAATAACTTCACCCTTTCGGTGAGTTAAGTTTCGAATATAATTATATTATTAAAAATCTGGGGAATTCCATCTTAATTATCTTGCAACGAATAGTACCTTCGGATATGAATTCCAGGTTTTCTAGTAAAGTGATTAAACGCGAAGATTAGTATTGAAATATCCAAAGAGATAAGGTATTCTTATTTACAAAATTGTTAATGGTTAAATTCTTATTTTTATTAATATAATATAATAACCAACATTAGTCTTGAAAGTTTTAATTGTTTTTTTGCTACATATATTAGTATTAAAATATTATCAATATTATATATAACAGTATTAAAACATTATATTATTATTTAATGAATAAACACCTTAGAAACGCCTATGATTTGCGACCGTTTTATGAGTTTGATGCATATTTCGTGCTCTCAACAATTTGTGAACGAAGAATAGAGTAAAGTTAGATTTATTATAAAAAAAGTCTTTTAATATGTATAGACTAGAAAGGGTATCTCAGATCACGTGCATGTAAAAACAACACTCCAAAAAGTTGTAAGTACGAGTCTAACGATTGTTATATAGAAAAAACACTACAATTTCGATCACCTTGAAAGAAAAGACGTCAAGGTTAACTTCTGCTATTATCAATGTCAATTCTTAATCGGCAAGCTGAAAAATATTAAAAAACTAACTAATAACTAGTATATTTTAAGAAAAGAAACTAATTTGATATGCATATTTTGTATCTGTATTTCTATAATTTTAATATTTCAGATCTAACTCTTATTTTGTCGTCTATTTTGATAAAGACTATTGCACAACACCCATGACTTTAAAACACCTTAGATCTTATATTTTTAGAATATTGGACGATGAAATAAGTAAGCAGGTCATAGCTGTACATCAAGGAATTACATTAATTGGTTTGGCTTCGTTTATTATGATCAGAATAGTTGTCCAGTCAATTGTAAGCAAATAAAGAGCTTTAACACTATTACACTTTTATTAACTCTGCCTGGGGATTATGAGCGCGAGGATTGGGTGGATGGAGTAGCTCAGAAGCCACGTTCATGTCCACAGCTGGTCCCAAGCCTGGATAAAAGAGGAGGGTTGATGGGTCAGGTTAGCATCCTACCCATTGTAAAAGAAAACAAGGCTCAAGAACCGATATAAAGCCTCGGAACCTAAGATGACGAACCACGCAAAGAAAAGGAAAACCGGAAGGAAAAATAAGCCCACAATCAGATTAGCAACATGGAACATTTCTTGTTCTTTGAACAACAAAGACATAATAGAAGAACTGATAAATAAAAACATATACATTTGTGCAATCCAAGAAACCAAGAAAAAAGGTAAAAGCTGTTGGATAGGAAGAGAAGCGAATACATAAAGAAAAACATAAGAAGAGCATGCAATATAGAAAACATAAATGAATGGGTGACAAAAAGAAAACAGGAGTGGAAAGAACACATTAGTAGGATGAGAGAGGATAGGATAGTATGAATAGCATGAGATAAGTCACCAAATGGACGAAGAAGTATTGACAGACCAAGAAAAAGATGGTGCGATAAGTTAAACAATTTAGAAGGCTAATATTGAAGAAGAAACAGGCTCTAACGCCTACATACAAGAAGGAAGAAGACACTTAATAGTAAGTGACTTTATCGAATACTGAATCAACTTTTAATTATAGACCAATCAAAAAATTAAAGATGGACAATTTATCACGCAACAAAAAGAGAGTTACACTAAATGTCTACAATTAGTTTTAACAACAAAATCTTTCTAATCACGTTGACAGTATGATTGAAATGTCGTCTACAGCACTACAGAGATATGTAAAATCAATTATATTATATATAAAGTGTTAAAAGAAGAAACATCGGTTGTATAACTTAACCCAAACCCAAACCAGGAACACCAAAATTATTAAAAGTCGAGTTGGAGGATTGTTTTAAGATCGTCATTCGTAGGAAGAGTTTGGAAAGATAAAAACGTAAAAAGAGATCAAGAAGGATTTCTACAACTGGTTTAAAGAAACTAACTTGTACCTAAGGGTCGACAAATCATAGTTACCCATTTTGGGAGTGTAAATTGATTTCTTGCTGAGGGTTCACTTTTGTTTGAATCAAAGAAAACCTGTGATTATGACGAAGTAATAAATGAAAATATGTTTGAAGAATTTTTTAAACAAATGATTGCATTCATACCTAAACATTCAGTCGATGTTATGGACAATGCAAGTTACCACTCCAGATTACTTCAATGTTTACCAACTATGCAATGGAAGAAAACTTAAATTGCAACGTGTTTCATATCTTATTGGTTCAAATTCTTATTGCTTATACCACCGCTTACCGTTTTTATAAATTTTGAGACATTTTGTTGATCCCACAACAGGCTGGTTTCGTATAAGTGGTCTTTGTTTTGATGGAGATGGTGTTTATAGATGATCTTCATCTATAGCTCTCGTTCTTTAACACAGTTCTGGATCATTAGTGTGATTGCCAGTTGTTTAAAATCATAAATTCATGCCAGTTCTGTATAGCTAACCTGTAGTAATAGCATTGTTTAAATAGAACTAGTTAGACAATCCTTATGGAACAAACGTTTGATTTTTATTATGCCGTCATATGGCGGCCTCTAGTCATAAATTTAAAAAACTATTAACAGAAACTTAATTCTCAGCAGGATTCTATTCGAGTATATTTTTATCTGTCTGGTAACTTATGCAAACCTGTACACGGGTGCCAGATTGTGAAGAAAATATAAGATTTTAATAAAATGCTTATTGTTATTATCGTTGTATGCGTTTTGTAAAACATAACTTGACTATTTCGAGCGAATATTTCAAATTGTTTTTCTACTTTGAGACTTGATAAATCTAAACCGGTTAGTAATCTATTTAAATGAAGCAGTTAAATGCTGCCTTTTTTTAATTTTCATTAGTTTACCAGATATTTAATTTGGTTATATGATTTGTTAGAAAAGGATTAAATATTTAATTGAAATAGACTCGACTGCTATCGTCTTAGAACACTCATGCGGAGGTTTATTTTTTAGTCAAGACTTGAGTTTTATCATTGTTTAAAAAAAAAAATCTTTTTAAACAATGGTTTTATGTATGTTTTGAGAAAATTAAATTTTCAATCTTTTAATCTTTAAAATGACGTTTGAAAATATAGTAAATTTATGGGTATGGTTTTTGATAATGGTTTTGAAACAAATAAACAGATCGATATGCCACAACAAGAGGCAACACATATTTAGGGACAAATTAATCTATGTGTTGGGATAAAAGGAATAATAATTAACAAAACTTTAATAAATAGTACCCTTTATTTTATTTATTTATGTATTTTATAATATACACACCATTTTTGTATTTCTGTTTACATAAATGAGAATGTTTTTTTCAATCAACTCGCCCGATATGACTGTTTATGCAAAAATTAAATTCGCGTTATTTTAATAGTTAGATAACACTTATGAAAATTCTAATATCTACACCATAGACAATATTAACAAAATAATAATTCAAGGTAAAAAAACAAAACAAAATTATTTACATTAATAGTTATAGAAATCGATTGTAACATTGTTTGCATGAACTAAAATAAGCAATGTATGAGTTGGATCTATGTATGAACCAGCAATACTAGTTTAAAAATATTAGATCGATGTTTAACTACAATGGTATCAAGTCCAACAAACGTTATGATAGCAAAGTGTTCAAGAAAAACTGCAGCAGAAAACTGAGTTTGTGGCTTTCGTGCAGTTTGTACAGATTTTGTCCTAATCTTAACCAGTCTCTTTTTTTAGTGCTGTTATGCGAGTTTTAAGAAGATTAATCCTTATTCGAGATGCATGTAATCTCCTTTAAAGTGTGTGATAATTATTAAATCTTTTTTTCTTGACCAATGGTGATAACGGCATATCTAAAAAGCTCATCAACAAAATCGTCAAGTTCAGAATTATCACTGTGCGAAACAGTATTGGCACTGGTTGATGGTTGTTTTTCTATTGAATACGTATGAAAAACGCGTGGTGTCGTTAACGAACCTTCCTCTTCTACCTCACTATATTTTTTTGGTATAGCAGTACTGGGTAAATATTTTGCATTTAGATATCTTTGGTCAAAATGCTTACTGCATAGATTTTTTTTTAAATCGGGTAGCTCCAGACTTTCCAATGCAGCATTACCTACAACAATATTATTATTAACACAACTGAAAAAAAGCAACTTTCTGCACAATAAATTAAAAAAATAAGTTCTGTATTTAAGATATAGATAACTATGCCAATATATGTTTATATCTATATATATATATATATATATATATATATATATATATATATATATATATATATATATATATACGAAATATATATATATATTATATAAGAGTAAGAAAAAAAATTTTTAGATAGGAAAAAAAAGAAATTAATTACTATTTAAATGGGAATAAGCCACAATTAAAGGTTAAAATACGTTTATTGACGTTTCAATTTCCACTTCGGAAATCGTTCTCAAACATGTTTGTTTTTTAGAACGATTTCCGAAGTGAAAATTGAAACGTCAATAAACGTATTTTAACCTTTAATTGTGGCTTATTCCCATTTAAATAGTTATTAATTTAAAATGCCACAAGAAAATAGCTTCAGAACAATATTAGGAAAAAAAAAAGATCCCATATCACTACCAAAAACAAATTTTTGATAGTCCTATGGGATCTAGTCATGGATGATGTTATCAGTGATTGTATCAACAATTACACTTTTTTCATTCCTTTTATTAAAAGATATGTAGATGATTTAGTTTTGGCACTTCCTAAGCACAAAATTAATGAAATAGTCAACATTTTCAACAATCATAATCAACATATACAATTTACAGTTGAGGAAGAGGTAGATGATTCTCTAGTTCCTTAGAGAAGGTTTCAAGTCCAGTGCTTTATACAGGTTGGTGAATTGTTTGCAGTCGGTAAGTTTGATATGGTTGATTCGTAGTCTTCTAATAGTCGATGCTTCTCTTCTAGTTATGAAGTCTAGGGAGAGATGACCAATAAAAGATTGAAGTTTATGAAAAGTTGTTTTGCTCTTTTGCTATAAGTTTTGTCAAATATCCTCTACTGACTTTTTAAAAACGAATTTCGAGATTCGTTAGCTAGTTGAATTGGGGTGACTTCAGTCACCCCATGGTTGGTAGCTTCTTTGGCAAAATTATCTGCTGTTTTATTATCAGTAGTTCCGGTGTGAGAAGGCAGCCATATGAGAGAGACTTACATCGTAAGCAGAGAGATTTTGGTATATGTCATGAATGTTTTGAACTAATAGGTGGTCAGTGAAAATTGTATTTACTAAATGGATATATGAAAGTTAATCTGAACAAATGGCAATATGTCTGTTTTGATGGGAGATGCATTTAAAAGCCAACAGAATACTATATAGTTCACCTGTGCAAACGTTGCATATTAAGGGTAACCGAGATGATCTTACAAGTTCATGTTTAGTGGTTACTGCGCAACCAATACCAGTGGTAGTTTTAGAAGCATCTGTATAGAAAATTAAATTCTAAAAATGCTTTCTTTATAAGAAGGTTAGAAGATTCAAGTTTGTTAAAAATGGTGAGTGAGGTATATATTGAAGGGAGATCTTTAGCCCAGAGGGGAAGTAAAGTTAGAGGAAATGAACCAGTCTGAAAAAGGTCAATATTTTTAAGTAGTGGACAAATTAATTGAGGTATAGGTTTTATGATAAGGTGTTGGTTATTGTTAGTTGAAGAAGACGCCATTGTGGCAATTAGGGAATGAACGGGATTAAATGGATTTGCGGATGTTGATGCAGCATACGAAAGTAGAAGTGATTATCGTCTTAGGGTAGGAGAAAGTTCATTAGATTCACGGTATACACTCTCAATAGGACTAAAGCGAAAAGCGCTCAGACCTAGAAGAAGTTTTATCGGCACCCCATTGAAGATGACTGAGGGTTTTAAAACAAACAAACAAACTTTTAAAACAATTGATTTTAAGTTCAGAGATTTGACTCTTTCAATTTAATCTGGAGTCAAACATAAAACCGAGAATTTTACATTAATTAACAGCAGAAAGTAGAGAATTGTTAAATAAAATTTTGGTTAAGGGAGTGAAAATTCTTCTGGAAAATTTTACTAATTTGGTTTTGTTCTCAGTGAGTGATAATCCTAGTTCGTTAGATCTATCTTGAAGTAGATTTACTACACTTTGTATAAGTTTATATGAGGTTGGGACCTCACTAGGGTTGAGTTACCAGTGGATATGATAACATTTGCCATGTTATTATATCCACTGGTAGCTTTAACATCCTAATATATAAGACTAAATAATGTAAACTAAATTGTAACATATAACTTTTAACGGGTTTTTACCCAGATATTTAGCGGCTCAAAACATGTTCACCTAGACACCGATGATGGAATATAGATTCCAAAAACCTTTTGTCTTCATGACATAGCCCATTTGGGTTTTTTAATTTATATACCTTTTATAATGGATTTTAACAAAAATTTTTTTTTGTAATGATTTTTCTTTTATATTAGTATAGATTAGGGCAAGATCTTTCATTAACGATTGTCAGCGGTATGTCAGTGGTAAATTTACTGGCTTCATTTAGAGGGTCGTTGGTGCCTAAGGAATTTTCGAGAAATTTTTCAAGACAATTCTAGAAAACCATAATTTTTGTAAATTTATAGGATTTGAGTGCAGTTTTTAGTTCGAAATAGTTTATAAAAGAGTTCGGATAATTGGTATCTTGTGAAACTAAGGATGAATAAGGAAAGGGTGAAGGAAGAAAAGAGTATATATGGTTAGGTCCAGATTTGTTCCAAAACTTTTATTTTATCAAGTATAACCTTTTGATTAAAAAAGGGATTGGATATTTTAAGGTTATTTTTTATTAACAATTTTTTTTTAAACTAGACTTGGGCTAGTATTTGAAGTACATAAAGTTTTCTTACTTAATTAAATATCGTGTCTAAATTTGGCAAAAGATGAAGTAAAAATATACAAAGAGCAGAAAACTCATGATATATGCCTATTGATCATCTGATGTTCCGTATTTCTTAGGGACTGTTCGATTAGTGAATGCGGGATGGAAGGAGATACATTTGAAATAAGGATTCTTTTGGTCGCAGAAAGAAGCCTGCAGATAAAGATGACGGTGAAATTAATTATGACGTTCGGTGTATTAGTTGATCAACGATGTCAGTAGAAGTGAGGAAAATGTAGATTCGATTATTCGAAATGCGAGATTTAAAAGTAATATTTTTTGGATAAACTATTTTACCAATTTCTTTAATATATTCAAATAACACAATACCTAAACGTGAGTACCTAAAGGACCCTCTCCCAAACTGGAAAGAAAGAAAAAAAGGATCTCACCTATTTCTTGGGATTTTCTCTGGTTTTCTTTAATTAAACCAATATAGCCACAATTAAATTCGACTATTATAATATAAAACCAAATTTGATACTCGTCTTCTTATCACATTGTGATTAAAGAACTTCGCTTCGTATTGTTAACTCGTCGATGAATTAATATATCTGTTTAACACTGTTTAAATCTTTAAAATCCATTAGGAACTTTAACAAGGGTGTTTAACCTTTGACAGTTATTTGATGTTTTTTGAATCGATTATTTGAAGCTTTATTTATAAACTTCACCATTTTATTAAACTTATTATTAAAAAAACGGTTTGCAAAAGTGCTTTTTAGCTTCTAAACATTTATACTACTTTTGATATTTTTCATGTCATACGGCTGTACGTAGGCTCAATGAAAAGCTGGCGTAAAAGCACAATTTAAAAAAAAACAGAACTTTCTATAACCACTAACAAGAAACAAGCTGAGATATTGCAGCGGACAGATCTCCCTTGCATTTTTCTGTGGCGATATTTTACGAGTACCATTATTTTAATGTTTCAAAACTAATTTACTTCTTCACTGTGTATGCTATTGATAAATCGAATTATAAAAATTAGATATTCTTTGACAATGTTCAATTTTCAGCTCTTAATGTTAATAAACAATGAAAATATTTGCAATTTCTTAAACAAGAAAAAAAAATGCTATTTGATTTTCTCTGGGCCATAGAAGGTTTTGGTTTTTTTTTAATGTTTTTTTTATTAGCTTTATATTGAGCCTACATACAAGTGTATGACATAAAAAAGTCAAAGTTATTAGAAATTTTTATATGCTAAAAATTTGTTACTCTTCAAACTGATTTTTAAAAACAAATTTATTATATTCTTGATGTTTTTTTTTTAAATAATTTAAAACGAAGCCATAAAAAATCGATTGCTATTTACAAAATATCCCTAGAGTGACTGTTTGGACAAGTACAGTTGTTTAAATAATCGGTCTCCTGGATAAACAAATTGAATAACTCATAAACTGTATGGTCGTTCTGTATGACATTTAGCACACTTTAAAAACTCATTAACTGCCATAATTTTAAATAGTTGTATTACATATCGTTATGCAAAAAGAAAGTTATTAACATTTATAAATTATACTTTAAAAATAAGGGTTTTTAAATTATCTCGGTCAATTCTTTATGTATTTTAATTATAAAAATATCAATATTAGAGAACATTTTATGATATATAACTTTTATTTTAACGTTTTATGCGCATAAACTTTTTTCACTTTTTACGATTGTTTAAAAAAAAAGCAAAGCAAAATTAGCTAAAGTCTTCACATAATTGTCATCAGCTACCCCTCATATACCTTTTAGAGACTTTAAATATCTGTTTAAGATTTTTTCAGCTTTTTTAGAGTTGTAGATCATAAAAAGTAATGTAACTTTTGAGAGTATCTAAATTAAAATACAAGAAACTATTAATCGAAATAGTTGCAAAAAACCTTATTTTTGCAGTTATTTATAAAATAAAATAACTATTTTTTGTGCAAAAACATATAACATAGCTCCTTGAAATTATGGAAATTAATAAGTTATTACAGTGCGCTAAATGTCAATCAGAGCAAATAGTTTATAGGTTATTTAATCTGTTTATAAACATTTATATCTTTGATATCGTTTATGCCACAAACTTATATAGAGGCTAATGAAAAACTGATGAAAAACACACTTCCTAAAAAAAAAAATCTTCTATGACCATTACGAGCCAAGCGAGCATTTTATATTTAAAACCAAAGCATTTTATTCTTAAAATCATACTTCCATTGTCTATTAACAGTAAAAGATGAAAATTGAAGGGACTCTAAATAAAGATCTGAATTGTGCGATCCAGCTTACAGATGGCATATGCGGTAAAGAAGTAAAAATTTATAACCCGTTAAAATGATGGTACTCGTAAAATACCTCTTAGGAAAAGTAGAATGGAGAACCATCTGAGCTCCGTTTTTTTTTAGATTTGAACTTTTTTAAAATAAATAGCGCTTGTAAAATTTGTAATATCTTGGCTTCTGTAGCACGTAAAACATAATTTTTTTTTAACTGGGGTAGCTCAACAAAAAGTTGTTTAAATAATCGCTTTCCATGATAAACAAATCGTCACTATTGTTATTAGTTACATTACATACCATTATGCAAAAACAAAGTTATTAAAATTTATAAATTTCTGCAAAATCAAGGGTTTTTTGCAACTATTTTGGTGAATTCTTTATATATTTTAATTTAGAAACTCACAAAAGGAAGAACTTTTTAAGATCTACAATTTTTATTTTAACTATTTTTCTCTAAACGGGATAAAAAACGTTTTATAAGCAAAAGAATGACCTCTCACTTTTTAAAATTGTTTAAACAAAAACAAACCAAAATACCTGTATGTCTTCACAGATTTATTATTAACTAACACTCGTATATCTTTTAGAACCTTCAAATATCTTTATAAGATTTTTACGTGTAATCAATGATTTTTTTACAGATGGACTGGTGTATAAATTAGTTCTCCGATAAAGATGAACTTATTTCTACTTTTCAATACAATAACTAAAAATAGGTAGCTAAAGAAATACATATTTAAATATCTAATATTTTGTTTATGTTTATTGATATTTATTCACTAATTTGTTTTTCCGAAGTTTATTATATCATAATTATAATACCAACGAAAACGTAAAATTCAAATGATGAATGAAAAAAAAAATAAACATTTTTTTAAGTTAATTACGTAACGGAAACGGTGTAAAATAAAAGAATATAAAAAAAGTTTCTATTTACTTACCAGAGTGTAATATCCATGTTTGACAAGCCGAAAGATTTTTTGTCGGAAATCTGAACATTCTTAAACCATGAATTTTGTATGATGATAAACCACATTTGTAATAACAACAAATATTTCCAGCCATCTGTAAAAAACGATTTATTTATTATGGAAGTAACATTATTTTAATTTAAAATCACTTTTTTCAAATATTATCGAATGTATGTATTATCCGCTAAAATTTATTTCTAAATACCTAATTTGTTCATTTCTCATACAAATGTTTTTTGTTTTAAACACACAGAATTAAAATGTTTTACTTACCTCGGACCAAATTTTTGTAATACACTTCCAAATAAAATAAAATATTTAAATTCTTTAAACTTATTTAGATATAGGAAGATTTAGAAGCCACAGTACGTTTATGTACAATTTTAGTTGACACGATATTTACTAGTTGATAGTAATAACTCTATTTTAAATGAATATCTTAGGTGATTCAAGGTCTGTTTTTTTTTACATGTTTATTTGTAAATAAACCTCTTGCTACTATGTCAGTGAAATATTGCAACGCTGGTGAATTTAATTCAACGGATCAAAAATGGACGTTAAGTTTAGTCTTTAACTTTTTCACATAGCACCATCTAGTATAACGTATATCAAACAAACAATGGTATATTAAAATCTATTGAGACAGAAAGAGTGGTGACATCTAGTGACTGTCTCAATTAGAATCAAACAAATTTATACATTGCGTTGGCTAACTAGTTCTATTTAAACAATGGTAATAGACGAAATCAATAATAAAGGCGGTACTAATAGTATCATCCCACCCAGAGTACTGTACTATTATTTTAATTCGTTGCTGTAAAGACGGCATAAGTGGTATGTTACTAATTGATTTTTAAATACTTCCTTTTTAAAATGAAAAAGACAGAAAAGATTTCATTTCACGTTCAAAGCGTCTATGTACCTATTGATACGTATTTCGCTTTAATAAAGCTCATCAGAATAGTTATTCATAGCCGTTCTAACGCCTTTCGAAACTATCTTACCGACTTCCTTTTTATTTTTAGATTTGATTTGACAAACTTTGTAAAAAGGTACAACCTTATGATTCACCAAGAATTTATTGGACGTAAGCATTTTGAAGGTTTGGCCTGTACATTTTTTGTAGTAGTAGTTGAATTTATAATGTAATAAATTGTAAGAGAGGAGTAACGCATTATTTTTAACTTTTATTACTATTAGTTTTACCTATTATTACTACTAGAATAAGCTACAGTTTTACTTTAAAATAAATTTATTTTCACGTTTCAATTTCCACTTCGGAAATCATTCTCAAAATACAAAATAATAATAGGTTAAACAAATTTTGTTTGTGTTACTTGGTAAAAAAATCTTCTAATAATTTTATTTTAACTGACTCGTTCACATTGATAATTCAGACATATTATATTATACATTTTTATTACATTACACATTGATAAACATTACACATTGATAATTGGAGATTTTAACGCCAAATTGGGATTCAAACAAGATGATGCAGAATCTGCTATGGGAAACTTTGGATTTGGTGAGAGAAATGAGAGAGGTAATAGGCTTCTTGACTTCTTACATCAGGAAAATCTCTTTGTGATGAACTCATTCTTCGGAAAGAAACACCAATGTAAGTGGACATGGAAGAGTCCGAACCAAAGAACAAAAAATGAGATTGATTTTATAATATCAATAATCGGAAAGATATTGTTCAGGATGTAACAGTATTGAATAAATTTTCAACAAGGAGCGACCATAGACTAATTAGATCAAAAACCACTTTTAACACTGAAGTTGAAAGAATAAAAATGATCCTCAAAAAGAAAAGTGGAAGGTGGCTGTTCCCAGAAGATATAACACTTTACGAAGAAAATATTAAGACTAGTTTGGATACACACGACTTAGAGAATATCAGGATCAATGAAATGATCAATAATATTACTCAAATATTGAAAGAAGCTGAAAAGAAATACTGTCCTCGTCCTGAAAACAATAACAAAACATTAAGCCACAACACAAAACATTTTCTAGAGGAAAGAAGAAAACTTAGGGAAAATCAGGATCATAACCAAAATGAACTAAGAATTTTAAATAAGAAAATTAAAAAGAAAGTTAGAAAAGAAAACAAAAGCTTGAAAGTACTCAGACAGAGCATGTCCATTGGAAGAAAAAACGTTCACTAATTAAGAAATGAACAGGGGCAAATCATTGAGGATAAAGTTCAAGTTATAAACACGATAGAGAGTTTTTATAGACAACTATACAAAGAACAGCAATGTAAGCGGAGTGGATCATTACCAAAGATAATCAATCAGGGATCTAAAATTTTACCGGACGTAATACCCAATGAAGTTCGAAGGTCAGTGCCAGAAATGAAACACAGCAAGTCCCCCGGAGGCGATGAAATAGTGGCAGATGCCTTGAAAGTGGCTGAAAAAAGATTATGGCAGGTCCTTGCCAAACTATTCACTAGATGTTTGCAGGAAGCAATAACACCAACCCAGTGGTATAACGCAGAAATTATCATACTTCATAAAAAAGGGGATGCTACCGACCTCAGGAATTACAGGCCCATAAGTCTACTTTCACATATTTATAAACTATTTACAAAAATAATTACGAAACGACTAGAAAATAAATTGGAAATTTATCAGCCCATAGAACAGGCGGGTTTTAGAAAAGGCTATTTAACAAACGATCACCTACTGGTAATAAAAAATCTTATAGAAAATGCACTAAATGTAATAAACCACTAGCTTTAATATTTGTCGACTATGAAAAGGCATTGACTATCGGTATATAAATATAATTAAACACATATAACAAAATGCAACAGCCAGTGTTAGAGTGGATGATCTTCAAACCCAGAAATTCCCGATACAACGTGGAGTATGCCAGGGGGACACCATATCGTCTTAACTGTTCACTACGCTTTTGGAATATATATGTAAAAGGGCAAAACTGACCGACAAGGGCATAAACATAAACGGAGAAAAGCTTAGCCATCTAAGGTGTGCAGATGATATTGTACTAATAGCTGATAGGATAGATGAGGCCAAAGAACTTTTAAATCAGCTCTACCTTTCCTCGCTAGAAGGGGGATTGAAAATAAATATATCTAAAACCCAGATGATGACAAATCTTGTAGTCAACGAAGATATATGCGTAGGAACAAGATCCATAGACCAGGTAATGGCCTATAAATACCTAGGTCATGAGATTCGCATAGGAAAAGATAACCAAACCGTTGAGCTTCTCCGTCGTATAAGACTGACTTGGGCAGCCTTCGGCAAGCTGAACCATATTTTCAAATCGTCTGATATACCAATATGCCTTTAAAGAAAAACGTTTAATCAGTGTGTTTTGCCAGTGTTAACTTACGGTGCGGAAACGTTGACCATGACAAGAAGAACAGTTCAAAAGATCCGTGTGTGTCAAAGGGCGATGGAGCGTGCTATGTTGGGCGTTTCACTACGAGACATAATCCCAAATCGCCAGCTACGACAAAGAACAGGTGTGGCTGATGCAGTAGAGAGAGTAGCAACACTGAAATGGAACTGGGCAGGTCACGTGGCTCGAATGACAGATAATAGATGGACAACGCGGATACTGGAATGGAGACCAAGAGATGATGCCTACCGAAGCAGAGGTCGTCCACCAACACGTTGGACTGACGATCTAAAACGTTGTCATAGGAATTGGATGCAAGAGGCACAAGATCGAAATAGATGGAAAATTATGAGGGAGATCTATGTCCAGCAGTGGATAAGCGAAGATTGAATGATGATATTATACATTTTAAAACAAACGACTTTCCTTTTAAAATGATATTGCCAATATTGTTGAGTTGCATTCCTGGGACGCCTTTATTGTAAGATAGTTCGATTAATGAAATCAACTCAAGAATACCCTTAAGATAAATTGTAGCATGTGATTTGTCTTTAAGTAAAAAGACAACCACATGCAATAATAATAATTTATTTCTGCTACAATATATCGTCCATTAAGAATTGGAAGTTCTTAAAGTATCTCCAACTTCGAGAGTTTGTAAACCGATAGTAACATAGTAAGTTTATTTTTGTTTTTTGTTATTTTGTATTACTATTTATATTTGTAACTGTTTGTGGTGAGACAACAATAAATATGTAATTTTTTTCCCTAAAAAAGAGTATTATTTCTTTTAAAAAGTTTCTAACGCTTTTTATATTTTTTTAGAAAGGAAGAGCCTTTCTTTCATCCAGCAGGAAGATTGTTCTGAGCGGCGTCCTTATTTTAAATAGCTTAAAAACCTTCTTGTGTTGTGTTTGTTCCAAAAGATTCATGTAAGTACTCCTTTCATTTCATCTCTGTAGTTACCCCATTTCAGTCTCCTTGTCATTCACTTATCTGCGGCCCAGCTGTCCAAAAAACCCCTGAGTAGCCGTTCCCAAACGTTTCGGTTTGTTTTGCTTACTTTATCTCTAGCACCGTAATTTCTGTCCCCATTTTGCAACCCCCTATAGTAATACATGAAATGGTAGGCAAAATAATCGTTACAAGATATTACGTTTTGTTCATGTTGATAGTAAGTCCCTAATTTTCGTATCCTTCATTTAACTTTCGATTCAACATCCATGTCTTTCTCATCGTTTGCCATAATCATTAGATCGTCTGCGAAGAACAGATTTGCTGTAAAAAGATATACTTGTTTCCAAGTTCTATTTTCATTCCTGTGCATTTTCTCCTCCAGATGTTTAATTCTTCCTGAATAATATATATAATAGTCTCCCGTTTTATACCGCTGTCGCGGCTTTGGGAGTATAGCAGGGTAGTCTGCTATATCTAGGGCCTACGGTATACAAGGAAGGTAACATGGCCAGTGCTACGCTTCAACCGTCTATTATTACCCCTGGTTTTACCCAAGGTACTCATTTTTATTCAGGCTGAGTCGACCTGGGGCCTATAGACATTTTTAAAATTTCTAGATGTTCTTGCCGGCGGTAGGATTCGAACTCCGGACCACCGGCTTGCGAGGCGAGCATCCTACCGCTTGCGCTACGCAGGCCCTTCTTCTTCCTGAATATAGATTTAAAATAAAAATGAAGATAAAGAACATCCTTGCCTCAAGCCTTTTGTGACAGAAAATGGGTCTGGCACTTTTTCTGTGCAACTGTCCAAGATTTGGAAACGATAGGGCTCAGTGCTTCTGAGCATTATCAACTTAAGCCCTATGACGCCGTAAAAGTGCCACCAAAGGCCATAGTAAACTATAATTAAAATGTTGATCTGAAAAAAACAGCTTTAACCTATAAATGAGCCACAATAGACGTCTAAGTTCGAGTGGTAGGTACGCTAAGCCACTCATACTAAACCTAACCTAATTTATCCTCTGATTGCAAAAGTATTCGACAATATACGATAATATCGATAAACTACTTTTATAAAAGCATTTAATCTTAAAATTACGACGAATCCCCACAATATTTCGGATTATATTGAAAACGTCTTGTACAAAGCACCTGTAATATAAAAGACTTTATAGCGGAAGACCAAACCCATTGAACTAACTAAATAAGCCAACGACAGTATTATTCTATCGTCGTGAAAAGCGAATCACGATCTTTCAATTTATTTAATATTTTTAGCGCTTAGAAATCCCACTTCTGATTAGACCAGATCTTCAAAATTAGCCAGAGCAATTTAAATCCTCATTTCGTTACAGCTCTCACGATAAGTCCATTTAATAAAAGCATGTCTGCTGCGTTCAGACCGTTCGTCCTGCACACAATGAAAAATAATTAACAGATGGACAAGTTTGAGGAATAAGTACATGTATATAGAGTTTGTGAAGCGATTTAATTATACAGTTGTGAGCAATTAGGCCTCGGCCGAGATGATGAAAAGCCGCTCGTGGGACAAGATTAGGTTTCTTGCACGCGGATTACCAGTTCTTCTTGCCTGTGTGGGTCGCCACAAAGGCGTACTTTGGGGACATTTCTACTATTACCCTTATATATTTTTCACTAATAAATAATACCACGTAATCAGTTATAAAACTACTACATAAGGGTACTTTCAGCTTTTTATAATTTCTCTAAACTGATAATTCAAAACGTTTAGTCATTGTAATTACTATTTAAATGGGAATAAGCCACAATTAAAGGTTAAAGTAGTTAGATTGACGTTTCATTTCCACTTCGGAAATCGTTTTCAAAATACAAACATTAGTAAATTAAACAAAGTTTGTTTTTTTATGGTAAATTTTATAAATTAAACAAATTGTAAATTTGTTTAATTTACTAATGTTTGTATTTTGAAAACCTTTAATTGTGGCTTATTCCCATTTAAATAGTAATTAGCTTCAGAACAATGTTTACTCATTGTACTCAAAATTGCTGAATATTTAAAATCTGTAGATAAAACACGGGATTCGGATTAAGTAAATAAGCAACGATTTCATTGATCAACTAAAAACCAATATTTCGGTTGATGCTTTACATGGGTAGCGGCATTTCATAACTGAAAATCATAGGATATAAAAAGATTACAAATCATGAATGTGTTGTCTGTGTGACAACATTAAACTGTGTCCATTTCAAATAGGTAAAAAGAAATAAAATCAGACTTACTCACAATCAATTTAATTTTACTACCAAAACGACCGGTTTGTCTTTCTACACTTTGCACAGCATCTTCAGGTCAAACGGTAAGAAGTAGATTAAATGCTGAAATTATAAAAAGCCGATATTAGGGTACTGTCTTATAAGGATAAAAATTACAGTAATTATGCCAATGTTACATGCCTGTGTTTATTAATATGAATAAAATTGATTAAGCAAAAACCCACAAATTGGTATAAGAGAATCTATTGAATTGTAATAAACTAGTAAAAAACAAAATACTACTTACATGCCTGTACAAGAATTATTAGTTAATGATTCGGGAAACATAGTTTAAACTATCCTGTATTGCTTACGATGGGTGATCTTCGGTTTTTATTGTAACTATTTGATAATTAGCGGGGAAGTTTCTTGAGGGGAGAGATGTTAACAAATGAAATATCAATAAGGTATTATATGATTGTTTGTTAAACGAAAGTGATGTTTTATATTATTTAAATTATTAAAAGTTATTTATATTTATTCAAAAGGTATATTTTAGAAATGTGTGTTAATTTATTGAAATTTTTTTAATAAAAGGACAGTTGTATGACAATGAATGAAATTAGTCGGCGTCTCAATTCATCAAAGCCGTAGCAAATCTGTTGCTGACATTTGTAAATATGTTAACATATATACATGTATATATATATATATATATATATATATATATATATATATATATATATATAAATCAATGAAGCGATTTGTTTACATAATCTGAGTAAAACGTTTCCTTTTACAACTAAACTAGCGATTCTAATCAATCATTACAGTTGCTGTAATAGTTTACTTGAATAACTAATGAAAAATCCTTGCTCCGTACGAATCAGCCTTGATATGTTTACTGGCAATTATCGTTATCTGTGTGAAAACGTGTAATGAAATTAAATCTCAGATATCACCGGGCAATATTAATAATCTTAATTAACTTTTATATTTTGTCGTAGCGCCAAGCTGTGCGGGTATCGGTTGAATTGATTAATTAATACGATTGTTTTATCGATTTATTAAATTTCATTGGGTGCCAATAAAGTAAATTTCATATATTTTAAAACCCGAAATCTCACTAAAAGTGTTTTAGTTTATTTGTGTGTGTGTGTGTCTGTGTGTGTGTGTGTGTGTGTGTGTGTCATCGAATTTCCTGACTGTGGACTTAATCCATTAGCCGAACTTATTTTTGCTCTACAGATATTTATGTCACATATTACTATTCAAATAAGATTTTGTATTTTAAAGATATAACTAGATTCTATAACAATAAATGGATAATTTAATCTTCAGCTACAATCATACAATATTACACATTTATATAGATTATCCTATATCTATATCATAAATATATTCTAGTATTATTCAACATTATTCTTTATTGTATGTTTTTTATTATTATTATACAGATTAAGCCATACGGCTCACACTCCCTCTAAGGGGAAAATTCACTCATCCCGGATACCTACGGTATCAAAAGGATTGAGCTCTGGTGGGACTCTTTCCATGTTATCGAGTCCTAGGTGACTTGGTATGTCGGTGTATCTCCCAAAAATTGTCGTACGCATCTGGACGTCGAAAGTAACACAGCTTTCTGCATAATCTTATATAGATGTTTATTTAGACCCACCTTTTTTATATTTTCTAGGAGGCTCTTCGGGATGACTCCAGTGGTAGAAAGAATAATGGGTATCGTCTGGGTACTTTCCATTCTCCATTGTCTCCTGATTTGTATTTCTAGATCTCTGTACTTGGCGCTCTTTTGGCTGATCTCATTGAGATGTCGCCCATGCAGAGGTTTACTCATCCAGGTGCGCATTTTGTCTTGTTTAGTCAGGTGGTTTATGCGCATTTCTTGTTCCCTCAGTTTAAGCGGCGTCGTATCATCTACTGCGCAAATTGCTCGATATAAAGTAGATATCTCAACCTGTACCTGAAAATAAATTCTTATATTAGCAATTTGTTTATCCAATTGCTCACCTATATCCATAAGTCCTCTTCCCCCTTGATACCGCGGTAATGTTGTTCTCTCTACTGCACTGCGTGGATGATGTTTTTGCGCCTTTGTGAGAAGTGTTCTTACTTTCCGCTGAAGACCCTCTATATCCGTTTTTGACCACTTTATAATACCAAATGAGTATGTTTTGTTTATGGTCAATTTTCCGCGCTTGTTTTACTCCGAGATATTTGTACATATCATTTTCACCCATTGCCTCGATGTTTTGGCCATCTTGCATATCCAAACCTCCGGGCTGAACCTTTCCTCTGACTATATTTAGTATACGGCACTTGTCTAGTCCAAAATTCATACTGATATCATTTGAGAAATTTTCTACAGTTTTTAGCATCTCATCTAGGTGGTTTCGAGTGGAAGCCATTAATTTTAAATCATCCATATACAACAGATAATTAAGCGTCGCTACAACAGTGTTGTTATTTTTGATGCTAAAACCTGAGTGAGTAGAGTTCAGCAGCTGAGATAGTGGGTTCATTGCTACGCAGAACCAAAGTGGACTCAACGAGTCCCCTTGGAAAAGCCCCCGGTTAATAGGGATATCTTCAGTTTCGATATTAATTTCACCCGGTATTTGAAGGTGAATTTTAGTCTTCCACTCTGCCATTATATGCTTCAAAAAGGTCACGAGATTATCATCGACTTTATATATTTTCAATATATCTATAAGCCATTCATGCGGCACTAAATCAAAAGCCCTCTTGTAATCAATGAAGGCAGTAAAAAGGTTTCTTTTCTTGGTGTATGCCTGGTTAGAAATGACTGAGTCGATAATAAGTTGTTCTTTGCAGCCCATGGAGCCCTTAGCGCATCCTTTCTGTTGAGGCTATATGATATTGTTCAGAGCACAATGATGGTAGATACGCTGGGCCACACAGGATGTGACCAATTTGTACAAAGTTGGAAGACAAGTAATTGGGCGGTACTTTGCTGGATCTTGGGTGTTACTTTGATCCTTCGGTATTAGATAAGTGGTTCCCTGAGTAAGAAATGATGGTATTTCCTGTGAATTAGAAATAATGTTATTAATAAATACTGTTAAAAGCTCATGAACACTCCAAAACTTCTTTAGCCAGAAGTTTTGAACTCCGTCTGGTCCAGGAGATTTCCAGTTATAAAGCTCTTTGATAATGTTCGAGACTTCTTCAGTGGTGAAAGGTTCATAAGGAATATTACTGTAGTGTTGACAGTTGTTCGTTGTTTGTTCAATCCATCCAGCATTGTTGTTATGAGTAGCTGGCGTCGAAAGTTGGTTTCCCCAAAACTCATGAATTTCTTCTTGGCTTGGGTAGGGTTTATTATTTGCATTTTCTACAGTGGAATTCAGTTTCCTATAGAAAGCCTTCTCTGCTTGCTCAAAAAGTATATTGTCGCATTTCCGGTTGTTACTAACCTTGTACCTCCTCAGGCGGCCTGAGTAAACAGATAGTTTTTGTTTTAATGTGTCCGGGCATTGTTGAGGTGTGTTGTTTTCTGCATCATGTCGTGAGTGTCTTAGAGTGTTAAACAATATTTCTTCAGCTCTTTTGATGATTTTTATACTTCTTACTCATCTTATGTATTCTGTTATTTGTCCAATGTCCCTACGCAGTAAGAGAGTTATTATTATTATTATTATTTTTTTTTTTTCTTCTTTTTTTTTCTTTTTTTTTTAATTACATTATAAGGAATGTCAACAAGGAGTACTTCTGCTCAGGGGTCTTTCAGAGCAATGCACACACACAAGACTAGACCACGGAAAGATAGGTAGACAAATGGGATAAACACAGGTATTAATAGTTCACAATTTTAATTTTATATTAAGTATGTGCACTAGTTTATTTGTCTGGTATAGTTATAATATAGTATATGTATATAAAAGTAAGGTATTAAATACATGTACCTATATTATTACATATTTAATATTATTTCTATCTATCTCTATTCAATCAGCAAAAATCATCTGTTTTTGAAAATTGTGGTCTTCCTATTGGTCGTTCATAACTCCATGGTCTTTAATGGTAATTGTTTTATTGTATCTGTTACCTTTCTCTCCCTGTGTATGCTCATCAAATTTCCATTTAACTTTTGATATTTTATTTAAAACTTTTATTTTGGTTTTATTTCGAATCCAGCTATTTTTCTGTATGCGATAAGTTAATGTTCAACATTTGTTGTACCACAGATCATTGTGTTTTTCCTATCTTTTCCGTATTGTCCATCTGGGCCATCTGGTTTTGACTCGTGTCAGTAAACTAAACATAGGGTTCTACTCTCTAAGGTAATTAATCAAAATATTGGATAAAAGATAGAGGCATGTCAAAACAATCCTACACAAATCAATAAAGCTACATAAAATCTTAAGTTTTATAATCAACTTAAGCAATCCTACACAAATCAATAAAGCTACATAAAAAAAGTTAAGTAGCTTAACGCATTCGTTTCTAATGGGTTATATTTGTCCCATCGATAATTTTTAAAAAAATGTAGAAGGAAATGAAATCATCAGAAGTATATGCATATCTGTTTCATTCGAACAATACTTAATACTATTCGGCTTATATCCACAATTTACACCTGCAAACATTTAGTTGCTTCTCATAATTGAAATGAAGGGGTTGTCTGCATAGGAGAACTGTGTTTTAATATTTTTGTATTAGTTGCAGTTATTCCTTCACAAGTGTGATCTTTATAATGGATAGGTAAGTCAATAAACTATGGTTTATTATTTTGTTTTACAAATAATTTAGTGTAGGTACTAATTGGACCCTGTTCTGCAACAATGGTGTAACCCACAATTTGTTTACAAATGTAAAATACATGCCAACAAGTTTATTACGAATGGTTTGACAAAAAGCAAAAATGGTAGAAGCCGTATCTGGTACTTTAGCGACATCTATTAACCAAAGTTCTAATCCACATTCGTCAAACTAGTGATAATGCATAAATCTACAACAACCAGGTAATCCACAGTGCGGTTTACATTGTTGTTGAAAAATATTCAATGGGTATATGTATCAACATAAACTACAATAATTCTTTTTCAAAACAGAACATGAATCAATTATTTTATTAGGACAAATTGGCTATAGATCTCAGTAATCATTTGTTTTATAATATGCTGTAGTTTACTATTTACACAAATAAACTTAGCGGTTGATACCCTGGTGCTATAAAATGTAGTGGGTTACGCCGTTGTTGCTTATTGCTGCATTATACATTGGGGGAAAAACTAAGACAAATTAAGTTAATTGCGTTATACAATACATGCGTTTTTATGCAATAAACGACAATTAGACCGAAATCATTAGACTAAAAGCAGTAAACCAAACTCATTGGACCGAAAAGCCCTTTACCGTAACCTCACTAGACCGAACAGCATTAGACCTACAGCATTTTCATCAGTTAAACAAATTAACATCGCAAGTTAACATCGAAAATTCAGGAAAGGGCAGAAAACCTTTACTTGGAAAAATAGAACTGCCTCCACTGTGGCCAAATGGTAGACAGCTTTCTGCTGAAAAAATAAAAGACCTGAAAGACATCTTGGATTTGGTACCTACAGATGCAAAAGTCTTTTATAATTTCTTAGATAAAGTCGGAAGCGAAAATTTCATAGACGATGACATGGACAGATGCCAGATTTTACTATTGATGAAGAGCAATTTGACGTTGTATATGAATAATAAAAATAACTGTATCTACTTTTTCTCAATAAAAATGCTTTCTGATTATCTTTTGTATCAAATTGTATTATAAACTATTTTGACGCAATTAACTATGATCACTTACTCAATTTTGCAACAATCATGTAACCCAGTTTTTATTGTTTTTTTATACCAAAAATTAAAGGTTATTGTTTTATTTCGATATTTTCCGTTTATATGTATTATTGTAAAAGACTAAAACATATTTAAAGAAAAAAATCTCAGTAAGGGAATTTTCTATGATAACGAAATACAAAAAGCTAATTATCTCAGAACAACATGCCGGTGGCTTACACCATTGTTGCAGAACAGGGTCCAATTGATATGGGGTTCCATTCGGTTATTCTCTTTATTCATCTGCTGTCGCTAGTTCTCCTTACATGTCCATAACACTTTAGTCTTTTTTGTTCTATGTATGTTAGTATGTCTGTTTCTATTGATGTTCTTTGCTTTATTTCGTCATTACTTCTCCTACCCATTCTTGTTATTCTGCAGCATCTTCGCAGGCATTACATCTCTATTGTAAATCTAATAAATGTTGGAAGAAGGTATTTTATAAACTAGGTCTGGCGTTGTTGGTGAATTCTTGCATACTTTATAATGAAATAAACCATAAAAAAATCATTTTCTGCAATTTATTGTGCCGTTAGCTAAGCAGCTGATCAGTTGAAACAGATAAAATGCTTCCGCAAAAAAAACGCAGATGGTATGGTAGATCATCAAAAACTACAAAAAGTTGAAGAGCGTTTACCTATTGAAGGGCAACTCGACGAAGATGCCACCGATGTCACAAAATGAAAAAAGAAAAAAACAAAGGTTTCTTGGTGTCAGTATAACCTTGCATTATGTATGGATTGTTTTAAGGTATTGTATACATTTAAAATACTGTTATTTTGTATGATTTCCTACAATAAAAATGTTTTTGTGTTTCCTCATTTCATTGATTTTACAGCTACTGGGACATAATTATAACTTGGAGGGAAATATATGCCCCATGGTGATAATAATCGAAATATAGGTCAATAAATTTGACAAATGCTGCAAATAGTGTATAAATAACACTTCTCTAGTGTCTAAATAACACCAAAAAGTTTATAAGAATTAAAAAGTCAATGCGAAAGGGTTATAAAATGCATCGACTGTCTAATATATAGAAAATTTAACTCCATTGAGAGCCACAGATTATAAGTAATAAGGTCCATTCGCTCAACTCGGGCATATTTTGACGGGATTCATAGCTGGAAACCTACAACACAAAAGTTCCTAGCTCACAGTATTAACAGCTTAAATAAACTTTTATTACAGACTTCTTTCATTGAAAAAAAGAAGAATTATGATAAATAGTGGAAGTGTATACTAAACCCATAAAATTTTGGGTAGTAGACTTAAAAAATATATTTCAGTTGTAACTATTGTAATGTGCAATAACTATTTATTATATGGTGCAAATAAATAAATATTGATTGCCGGTAATTCGTAAAGTTCTATTTTATTTCATTTGGTTGTATAGTAATTTCCAGCCACTTCTAGTCTGTCAAAAAGTAACTAACTTCGCAAAAAAATAATTACTAAATTCACTAGACAGTTCGGACTGAGAATAGCGAACCCACTATACGTAATACTACAGGTAAATAAATCTCTACACCAACTGGAATCTATTTGTATCGATTTATCTTCAATATAACCTAAAGAAGAGAAATATATTCACCAATTAGACGCTTATACTACTCTTTAGACAAATAATCTAAATTATAATTACTGTGTTAATGATAATTGCATTATACATGTCACAATATTATTTAGTAAAAATCACGTAATTTACCAGAAAATTAGCTTAAAATTAGTAACAATATGCGGAGATTCGTTTAGACGGAATTCGTCCGAATGGATCATATAAAGAAGATGCCTTGAATTGTCAAGGTCGTTCGATATGACTGCTAATTAGCGTTAAATTAAATAGCCTAAGAAAAGTATAACAGGATGTAGGAATTTAATAGCTGTTATTTGAAATATTAACAATATGGATTGAATTGAACACGGGAAAATTACTGCATTTAATTGCAGGTTATCTGGCGTCTACAAATCAGGGTCGGATTGGAATGAGTTAATAATATAGTTTTTTTCTTTCATGACATAATTTGCGTTGATCGATGTAACTAATTGAATCTTTGTATAGAAAAGAAAATTACCTGTCTTTTTTTAAATTTTTTTCTGTTATTAATAAAGATCGGTTTGTTTTAAGTAGATACAGCTTTACAAGTACCAGGTTCTCGTTAAGTATTCGTAGTACGTAGTACTCATAATATCGTAAGTTTTATGGTCAAGATATTCCAGTTTCCTTTTTTGTACAATTTCAAGATCCTTTTTTGTTTTGTCCTCTTCTGTGATGTTCTCAAAATCTCAATAAAGACCGTGAGTCTTAAGTCTTTATGTGATTCTTGGAAACATAATAATCGAAGGATCAAAACATCCATCGCGCAGTTTTTATTTTGAGAAGTACTGTTTATTCTGAGAAGTACAGTTACCTACCCAAATAACTATTATTTCCCTTCCCTCCGGAATAGTAAGAACTTGTGATGGATACCTACTTATTATGTCTTCTTTTTTTCGCCCTTCAATTGCCTATTGCCTCGTGTCAAATTGCAGCCATAGGTTTAATATTTTTGGTTTTAGTCCCTACCGGAACGAAACTTTCATTATACGCAATCAATCTTTAAGTAGGTAATTACTGATTTGAAAATTTCGCAGGGGGTTAATATTATTACTTTTTTGATTCTGATATAAAGATAATTCTGAAGGATCTTTGTTGAACGCCTCAGATCACGAAGAGTTAAGCAATCACGAAACTGATACTGAACAAAAAGATGAACAAGATGAAGAATCGCCAAAAAGCAAAGAATATGATGACTTGAGGCATGGAATCATTTCCTTGGCGATACTCTTGACATAATTATACGATATACAAAATATGTATACCAGAAAAGTTGCTTCAAAATATAAAGATAAACATGATGTAAAAATAATATCCAATGAAAAATTTGTTTTAATTTTAAATGCATATTCACAATCTACTCATAAACAGTACATTGAGTAATTAGCAAATGTGATGACAATATCGACTTGATTTGTGTACCGTTCAACGACAGCTCTCCATTTTCACCTATGTAATCAGGTCTTCTGGCTAAGACCTCTTCAGTATTTATTCCTCCATTGGTGACTGATATAATTCACTGATAATTTGGCTGTATGGCTAGCTATCATACGCAACGTTTTGATTGAAAGGTCTGCAAATTTTTTGTATTTGCAGGGTTGCTACAGCCCCAGAGTTCTTCGCCGTAAGTCCACGTTGGTTTTAGTATGACTTTAGAAAGCAGTATTTTGTTCTTTAACGACAGTTGTAACTTTCTGCCAAGTAACCAATTCACTTGATTCAATTTTATATGGAGCTGAGTTTTTTTGGCGTTAATGTATTGCTTCCAGGTGAGTTTTCGGTCCAAATGCAAACCAAGATATTTCACTACGTCTTCAGCAGGAATGGGGCCATTGTTTAGACTAACTTGTGGATAGGTGCGTCTTCTTGTCGTAAATATGATTTAGGCTGATTTTTCGTTGTTAACTTTAATTTTCCATTTTGCCAACCAATTCTCTAAAGTATGCAAGTCATTTTGCAGCTTTTCAGGTGCTATGTCTTTGTTTGAAAGTAATACGGCTGCATAATCGGCAAAAGTCGCCACTATGACTTCATCTGTAATAGGTATGTCAGTAGTAAAGATTATGTACAGGAAGGGACTGACGACACTACTCTGAGGAACTCCGGATTGGATTGAGTGATAGGTTGAGAAATCATTTTTGATTTTTACTTGGAACGAAGGTTTGTTAATATGGGACTTTAGTACAAGGTACATATCGCTAGCCAGTAAAGATTTTAATTTATATAGCAAATCGTTGCGCCAGACTTTATCAAAACCCTGCTGAATATCGAGAAATACTAAGGCACATATGGTCTTTTCTTCCAAACTTTTTTTAATTTTATTTACAATTCTATGATACTCTTGAATTGTTGAATATTTTTAATGGAAACCAAAATAATATTCGGAAATGAAAAATTGCAGCCTTATTTTGGTTTGTTTTATCTATCAGGATCTGAAAAAGTCTCAAAAAGAAATTTACAAAACTATTGGACGATGGAATGAGATCTTAAATCTTCGTAGCTACTATGTCCCAGCGAAGATTTAGATTCCTGTCGCGTGTGATTAGATTTGGTGACACAGATACTAGAAACAAAGAAGAGCTCTGCTAAACTGGCTGCTGTTAGAGAAGTATTTGAAGTTTTTAACCAAAAATGTAAGTCTTCTTATACTCCTGGAGAATATCTGACATTAGACGAAACACATTTTGCCTTCCGAGGACGATGCCCATTTCAAATGCTCATCCCTAATAAACTTGACAGATATGGGATAAAAATTAAAATAAAAGTTCCCATGTTGCAATGAGAATCTGCTAACATCTGTATAGTTCAGGACAAAATATAACTGTGGATCGCCGGTTCACAGACATGGTCGATATTGACAAATTTCATCGTGAACGCTCGACAGAAGTTACAATATGGCCGAATAAACGAGAGCTTCCAGAAATACTGCATACAGCTAAGGATATACCAGTATTGTCATCTGTATTTGCTTTTGGAAACTATGCCACCACAGTTTCTTATGTTCCTAAGCAATCTAAAAATGTATTACTAGTATCTTATTTGCATCGCGATATTGACAACATCCATCCATCAACTGGATATGCCCAAAGGCAAGAAATAATATTTTTTTACAACCTAACAAAAAGTACAGTAGATGTGGTAGATAGAATGGCTTCAACGTGTAATGTAGCCAGGGCAACTAGAACATGGATACTGGTACCTAACATTTTATGGACTACTAAATATGGCTGCAATTAATGCTTGTGTTATAACTATGCATATTAATCCAGATCCATCCTGTAGCAAAGACAGAAGAATCAAGAATCTTTCAAAAAATTAGGACTTGACTTGGTTAAACCAAGCACTTCAGCAAGGGCGTTAGCTTTAACCGAGACGTTGTTGCCTAGAGGTGTGCATTTTTGTAAAAAAAATATTTTACACTAAAAAATTGCTAAAAACATGGTCATGACAGGCCTCACTTGAGCAGTCAAGTAATTCTTAACCCACCCGCGCTAGAGAGTTAATTTAATTTTAATTTAACCCAATTATAAAATGTTTAGTACATAATTACACTGTTTAATACAGCGATAATTCTAAAAATTTTCATGGCGGCTCAATGGTCTAGGGGTATGATTCTCGCTTTGGGTGCGAGAGGTCCCGGGTTCAAATCCCGGTTGAGCCCAACTTTTTGTTTTTTTTTAAATAAATTTTTAAAGTTAAGTACTTTTTTCTTCTAAACTAATCTTTTAAATACAACTAAACCTAAATGTGAAATTAAAAAAGTAAATATCACACCTAATAAAGTTTTGAAGTAGGAATTAACAACCATGAAAATATTTTTAAATATAGAATATAGGTAAGTGGGAAAACTACATGCGCACATTACTAAAAAAAAAATAAATTAAGACGTAAAACCATTGTAAATCATTGTTTACTTTTCATTTTTGGAACAGCTTCTTATTACCAACGGCAATTCAAATATTTTTTCTATATCTGTTAAAATCAATCTTCCTGCTCCTACTTTGATTCATTCACCTTGTAAATATTTGCACTCTGTCAGAATTTTTAAACGTTTTAACAATATTGCACTGAAGGAAACGACCTTGTCTTTTTCATGAGCAAATAATGACTAACCAAAGATTAAGTGGAAATTCAATGCGTACGGATCATCAACATCAATAGTTACTATTAATTACTCTTACCAGTCACGATTTTTTATGGGGAATATTAGAACACAACAAATAATAAATCAACAATAATTTCAGTTATATTTAATTAAAATCTGTTCTAATACCCATGAATTGGAAGGAGGAATGTATACGGATATTTCTTCTTCTTGTAGTTCCTTCTTCTATCGGAGGTTGGCAATCATCACAGCTATCCGTATCTTATTGGTGGCTGCTCTTAAAAGATCTACTGAGCTGCAACTATACCACTCTCTTAGGTTTCTCAGCCAGGAAATTCTTCGTCTTCCTATGGATCTTTTACCCTTGATTTTACCTTGCATTATGAGCCTTAATATCTCATATTTCGCACCTCTGGTAATGTGGCCTAAATATTCCAGCTTTCTTGTTTCGATGTGCTTTATGACCTCGCAATCCTTTTGTAGCCTTCTTAACACTTCTGCGTTTGTAACTCGTTGGGTCCATGGTATTTTCAAAATCCTTCTATAGCACCACATCTCAAATGATCCTAACTTCTTTATATTATCCACTTTTAGTGTCCAGTTTTCCATTCCATACAACAAAGTCGAGAACACGTAGCATCTTAAGGCTCTCATCCTCAGATGCAGAGGAAGGTCTCGATTGACAAACATTGTTTTCATTTTTATAAATGCTTGTCTTGCAATTTCAATACGTGTCCTTATTTGTCTACCTTGGTCATTGTTTTCATTCCCCAGGTTCTCAGATATTTGTAGTTATTCACTCTTTCTACTTGTTTTCCCTCGATATCTAGCCTTCCTACTGTATGTTGCTTAGAAATAATCATGAACTTGGTTTTCTTAACGTTCATTTGTAGTACATATTTGATACTGACTTGATGTAATCTATTTACTAAGCGTTGCAATGCTTCTAGAGTGTCTGCAAAAACAGCGGTGTCCTCTGCGAATCTTATGTTGTTTAAGATTTTACCGTTTATTGATATACCCTGTTGTTCCTCTGATATTGCTTCCTTAAAAATAGCTTCGCTGTACAGATTGAATAACAATGGGGACAGCACGCAACCCTGTCTAACACCTCTTTTGATTTCTATTGTTTCTGTTTCGACATTTTCGATTCTAACCTTTGTTTTTTGATTCCAGTACAGATTGACAATAACCCGTATATCTCGACTATACACATTCTTTTTTTTTAACAGTTTTACTAGTTTCTGATGTCGTACTCTATCAAAAGCCTTTTGATAATCTATAAAGCAGACATTAAAGCGCGAGAACGTTAAAAGCGAACAGAGCCTCTCTCGTTCCTACGTTCCTAGTCCTCCTTTGAATCCAAACTGGGTGTCATCTATATCTTCTTCTATTTTTTTGTATAGTCTTCCATGTATTATTTTGAGAAATATCTTAAATGTGTGGCTTATTAAGGAAATTTTTCTGTACTGGGAGCATTCTGTCGCATGTACTGTCTTTGGTAGTTTTACAAACGTGGACAGCATCCAATCTTGGAGTATTACTCCTGTTGTATATACTTTGTTGAACAGATTTAAAAGTATATGCAGTGTTTCTTCGTCAATGCATTTAATTAGCTCAGTGGATATCTGATCTGGGCATACTGATTTTGCGGTTTGTATTTCTAATTGCCTGTTCTAATTCGCACATTATTATTTTCGGTCCTGTTTGTTCCTGTGGTTCTTTTTGTATCCTTATATCATCGTCGAATAGTTTCATTATGTATTCTTGCCAAAATCTTAGTTTATCTTTGATGTCTGCTATGAGTTTACCATTATCATCTTTGAGTATCCCTTAGTGTGCTCGCTTTTTGGTATTTGTTAGTCCTTTTATTTTTTTTTATTCATATTAAAGCTGTCGTATTTTCTGTCATACTCTTCTATTTCTATGCATTGATCTGTTAACCCCTTTTCCTTGGCCTTTTTTATCTCTATTTTAATTCTACTTTGTAGGTCTTGATATTTTGGCTCATTTCTTCCTTTGGCTTTTCTCCTCTCTTCGATAAATGCTAGAATTTCTGAAGTCATCCACTTCTGTTTTTTATTTGTCTTTTCGGGCTTTAAATTTTCTTCAGCAGCCTTTAGTAATGCCTCCTGAATATTGCTCCACTTTTGATTGACATCTTCTGATGTTAAGATTTCTTCTCCCACTTCTGTTAGATTTGAGTTGACTTGTTGGATCACTTTTTGATGTATTTCTCTTTTTCTTAATTTTGTGTAATCAAACGTTAGTTTATTTTTAAGTATTACAATCTTTTTGAGTTTCACGTGGATTCTAGCTATCAGCGGGTTATGGTCAGAGTTGACATCTGCTCCGGGGTATGCTTTTACTGTTTTAATTGAGTTTTTGTATCTATTTTTGACTAATATATAGTCTATTTGATTTCTGACTATGCGGTTTTTGTTGTCTGCAGGAGATCTCCAAGTGTACAATCTTCTATCGGGTAGTTGGAACATTGTGTTCATTATAGCAAAATGTTCGTTTTGACAAAAATCTACAAGTCTATCCCCTCTTTCGTTTCTGTCACCTAGTCCAAATTCCTCAACATATTCGTCAACTTTTCCTCTCCCGACTTTAGCATTAAAGTCTCCCATTATGGATATTTATACGTAGGCAATCACTTGATACTAAACTTTTTTTTTAAATAATGTCGGAGTAGATATTAAAAAGTAGAGGCGATAAAATACACCCCTGCCTCACTCCATGTCGTATTTTCACTGTTTACGTCGTATTCTAATCAATTCGTATGTTTGCACATTGATGCCAATACAAATTGTTGATAATACTGAGGTCTTGATACACATTTTTTAATGTAACACCCTGTATTCTAGGACATTTTTAGATCGATAAAAATGAGTTGATTTCAAAAAACTATAATAGCTTGAAAGTAATCTAGTAATTAATACATGACTGTATCTTAAATGTTCGAATTGTAGCCCCTGTTGAATTTGACAGTAACCCAAACGTTGTACAAATTCTTGTAGAACCTTGTTTATGGTTTCTCGAGAAATATTGTTTATTTCTTTACGAATTCTTGTTTTTAAGTCTTCAATATTTGCAGGTTTTTGTTTTATAAACAACATTCTTCAAATGACCAGACATAAAATAATCTAAAGAATTCAGGTCTGGCGACCTCGCTGGCCATTCAATATGTCAAGGTCTTCCAATCGACCTATTCGGAAAAATTTCGTTTAGGTACCTTCGAACATCTACAGCATAATGAGGAGGCGCACCATCCTGTTGAAACCATAAACCTCCTGGATTAATTCTACAGGTAAATAGATAAACTAAAGTAGGTACGAGATACCCCTTAAAAACTGAAGGTATGCTGGCCCGTTTAAATTACCTTCGAAAAAGTAGGGTCCAATGATTCTATTTTTTACAATGCCAGCCCATACGTATACCTTTTGCTGGTATTGTGTATGATATTTCCGCATCCAGTTGGGGTTTTCTTTTGCCCATTGTCTACAATGGTGACAATTGACCTCGCCATTTAATGTGAATGTAGCCTCATCAGAAAAAATAATATTTTGAACCAAGAGAGGGTTTCGGTGGCAGTTATCCACTATTGTTTCGCAAAAATTGGATTCTTTTATCTGGATCATCCTCGTTTAATTTCTTTACAAGTGTGGATCTGAAAGGACAATTTCTTTTCAATCTTACGTACTGTTGACTGCGTTATGGGTCTTTCTCGATATTTATCATTAAATAAATTTCACTTCCATCTGAGTTCGCGATTTCTCTTCATACCCAATCATCATGAGTATTTCAATTCTTTCCTTTACACTCAAATTCATTTCTACTTCAAATTATTTCTAAACAATAATACAGAACATTCTCGAATTAATATAATTATTGTATTACTTAATTGTTATTGAACGTTACTAAAAATAATTACATTTTTTTTAAAACTAATAGGTAGTAGGCTACTTTTTTGAATTGATAATAAATAATTTATTTTCGCATATCTTTCAAATTATATTCATTAGACCCCGAGTATTATACTTTTTTGGAATCAGCTCATTTTTATAGATCTAAAAATGTCATAAAATATAGGGTATGACATTTAAAAAAAGAGCCGATGACGTCATCACCTTTATGTGTATCACCTTTTATAATGAAATTTTGTTTTAGAATATAGAACACTTAACTTAAAACTCGACGTGTTTTAGATTTTTTTAGAGAAGCTTTTCATTTAGCAAATATCGAATTTATTCCATATTTTACGGACACACTGTATATACTAGTTGTTCTATATACCTACATCTTTGAACCAGGACCTGCAAAGTGAATAATGCTTCTCTGGTTCCAAGGTTGTTTCTGAAACCAAACTGTGTTTCGCTGTAAATTTTTGAGTGCAGTATTTAGAAGAGGTTTAGAAGAGAATGTTTGTCTTTATCATCAAGTAGTTTGATTATTTCGCTGGAAATTTCATCTGGACCGGTTGCTTTCCTATTCTTTGATAGTTGTGGCGCTATTTCCATTTCATCGAAGGTTATGTTTGGACCAGTCGATATATTTTTGATTTGTATTTCTGTTCTTTCACCATCAAACAGTTCATCAATATATTTCCTCCACCTCTCCAGTTCGTCTTGTTCATTGACTTTGATATTTCCTTGTTTATCAAGTAAACTACGTGAAGTTGACCTATATGGTCCAATTATATCTTGCACCTTTTTGTACATAATAAACGTTTCATTCTTTTTCTTCAGTTCTTCTATTTCAATACATTTGCTGCTATACCATTTTTCTTTTGCATCTCGGATTTTCCTTCTGATTTGTTTATTGATTTTGTTGTATTCTTCAGTGTTTTTATTTTTCTCTTCTCGTCTGTTTTCCATTAGTCTCAAAATTTCATTATTCATCCATTGTTGTTTACTTTTATTAATAGTTTTATACTTTTTGATTGTTTCTTGCATGATGGTTTTGATCTGATTCCAGTGGTCTTTAATCATGTGTTTCTTCCGATTTTTCGAACTTTTTTTTGTATCTGTTCTATGCCTTATCCACCTCAAACATCCTATCTTAATATGTTTTACGATATCTGGCCCCTGGTAAATTCTATAAAGTTTAAAGTTATATCGTCTTCCTGTAATCAACACTCCATTGTCATTCACTGCTCCATAGATTCGCCTTAGTACTTTTTTTTCTAAACATCCTAAAATGTTTTCATTCATTTTTGTTAGAGTCCAGGTCTTTGAAGCATATGTTAGGAATGGGCGTATTATTCTTTTGTAAAGTTTTAGTTTTGTATTTCTCGATATATTTTTGGATTTAAGGGAAAGATTGAGCCCAAAATAGCATCTGTTGGCCGTGCAAATTCTGCGGTAGTATTATTTTCAGTATTAAGGAGCGGTCCCAGGTATACAAATTCGTTCACTGCTTCGATGACGTCTGATTTGCACTAATTTATTCTATTATTGAACCAATGGTTGTGATTTGTGACATACGAGTTACTTTTTCCAGAGACAGATTAAACAGTATATAGGAGAGAGGGTCTCCCAGGCGCACCCGTTATTTGTTTTAAAAGTTTCAGACAGTTCCCCCTGAATTCGTAAATATTAAGGAAAGGTACCTGCTTATTATTTATTTAATGGTATTTTTTAGGTTTTAAGCTGGACACTTTCTTTCATTTCATAAGAAATTTCATAGCGCTATTAGCTATGGATTGGCTTTCATTATGAATCATTCGCAATTTCATCTTAAATTTATCCAACTTTTTTTATTAGCATTTTTTGTTATTTCTTTTGTTTTATTTATTTGTTTAATTATCTGAATTATCTGTTATATCTGTAAACAACGATTTATTAATTCGTTAAATTCTAGTGATAGTTTGCGAACGACCCATCTCTAATTTCCTGGCTACTAATACCTAGTCACGTTTTTTTATGACGAAGATTAAACTCGACCGCTAATAAATAATTTCTGTAGTAATTAGTGTAGTCCTGAAATCATATAGACGAGTATTTTGTAAAGTTTACTAACGCTTGTGGTTACATGCAATGATCAAAACTAGTTTGAGACCCGGATTTTCCCAGGATGATAAAATACGATTTTTCTCGGAAAAAAGATATTCATAAATTATATATAGAATAGATTCGGCATTGTTGCGTATCTATTTTGCATAAAATTGTTATAAATTAATGCTGACAAGATAATAAGCGCCTACAGCATTGTAAATGAAATGAAAATAGAGAAAGGTGAAGCAAAATCTTATTAAAATCTTATTATTTTGAACTAAAAAGATATTTAAAATTTGTTTTAATTTTGATTTTTAAGAAACTGAGTGCCGTTTGCATGTGGTATGCCCGTATTCTTAGATCCAGCTTTTAACGTCAAGAGTTTAAAAGAGGTGTTAGTTCTCTTTCCTCGATTATGCCTACAATGTATTATTTACATTTAATTTGCTAGTATAAATAATAATAAAGATAATATATATATATATATATATATATATATATATATATATATATATATATAATCTTTATTTTTTCTAAAATTAAAACACTTCTTTCCTTTTTGGAACAAGTGAATGTAGTCTATCACATACCATGTTCTGAATATTATGCATCAAGAAATCAAGCGAAGAATAATACTAGCAAACAACTGCTATTTTGGACTGAGTAGACATATGAGAAACAGAAACTTAAGCCAAAAAACAAAAATAACCATATACCAAACCCTTATACAACCAGTGTTGACATATGGATCGGAGACATGGACCATTTCCAAGGCAGATAAAAATCTCCTGCTTATATTTGAACGAAGAATCCTGAGAAGAATATTCGGTGGCATCTGTGAAAATGGTGTTTGGAGAACTACGAGATATATCACAGATATAAATATATATTTGGTGGTAAAGACGTAGTATCCTTTATAAAAATAGGAAGACTAAGATGGGCAGGACATCTGGCAAGATCACAGCAGAACAACCCTCCTAGAAAAATCCTTATGTCACAACCTGTGGGAAGTAGAAGTAGGGCTAGGCCAAAACTCAGATGGAGGGATGGTGTAGATGAGGATGGTAAACAAATAGGCGCACCAAACTGGCAACAGTTGGCAATGGATAGAACTGACTAGCGTAATAGACTTGGGAAGGTCGAGGCTCTTTTATAGGACTGTAGCACCAATGATGATGATGGATTTCAATTAGAAATTATAAAAATCGTTTATTTTATCAAAACGGAAATCGATATTCAATATTGCAAATTTTATTTATTCTAATATCTTTATTTCATATAACAATTACAAAAAAGAGAACCTTATTTCTTTTTGTCTCCAAATTTTTATTAATCAATAACTGTGAATCTCTCTACTTCTGCTTTACAGAATGTTCTCGATGTTTAATTTTCTTGATATAAAAACAATTTTTATTTATTAATATTATTGTATCATAAAAACAAGTCAACTACAATGATTTATAATAAACCAAATTGAAATTTGATGATTTTATAATAGTGAAATATGTAGTTCCATATACCTTTTGGTATCTAACACGACAAACAATACATTCATATCATAACAGAAAATGACTGATCTTTGCTGATGATTATACACTGTCTTCACCCTAACACGTTTCCTTACTTGCTGATGTTTCGATCAAAAGAAAACTCGTCCTCGTCTCCCAAGAATGTCTCTGCTCCTATGCTAAATTTTCTTCTCCTTTCCTTTCACTGCTTCGTACCGTACTCGTTCCGCCTTTCTCCTGATGCAATCTTTCAAATTTTTGAATCACTGAACACAATACTAGATACTTTAGACTCAAGAATTTATATCATCTCCCGACTTGACCTATTACTCGTTCCACGAGTTTTTTGATAATGCTTGTAACTTTTCAAACACAAACCGGCCTTTTCCTTTTTTAGTATACTGCACTCAAAACTGGACTTCTCCTTTCGATCGAACAAAACACACTGCTCCACTCTCCACATTCCTTCTCCGACTTCCAAATCGTTCCCCCCACAATTAATTTTCCATCCAATCAAAACCAACTTTCAATCATGTCGCATTATTTACCCAAAACTACCTCTCTCCTTAATCTAAACAAATTTTCAAATTTACGTATCTTTTTGTCTATATGGAGTTCCAAGAAAGAAATAAAATTCCGTATCCTTATTCTACTTTCTACAACTAAAAAGGTTCTTATCTATTTTTGAGAATCTTAATACAAAGATAGATTTTAAATATCTACTATGTACCGTACGGGCTATTGAGTTCCCTACCCGCATATCTCGAAAACTTAATGGTCTCTCCTTTGTTTAATTAAAACAGATTGTCCGTGGTTTTAATAAACAGTTCGAAGAACACTTTCTTAAACCATCAACCCTAATTGTCTCTAATTGTATGCTTGAAATACATTAAACATGGGGCTAGTAAACAATTCTGCGAAACACTCTCTTAAAACTAGCTATAATTATTTTTACAAAATTTGTCATATACAGGGCGTTACAAATTTATATGCTCGTGGTTGAGAAACATGAAATTTTTTATTTTAATTTAAATTTTAAATAGGAATATAGTTTTGTTATTTCTCATGTCAAATCGAAATATAACAATATATATATATATATATATATATATATATATATATATATATATATATATATATATATATATATATATATATATATATATGTCAACAGATTCTTTACTTCTTTACGTAAGAAGAAGTAAAAAATGTTACTTCTATTTTTATAGGTTTGTCCTGTCGGATAGTACAAATTAAAGACGAATTAATTATTGTGGCTTTACATATATTTATAATAAAGCGATTCGTTATTTAATGAGTTGTAAAAAATTAATCCGGGATATGGGATCTACATGAATGCATAACTGAATAAAAATTGCCGCAATTAATATCATTTTATAAATACATAAATAATATTCTCTATATATAAAAGTGCTTTGATTGCTATTTCATGCTACAGAAATAAAAGCTATAATTAAATAGTAATTTGCTATTAAATTGGTACCTATCGATGGCTTTTAAAGGTTTATTCGATAAAGTAAATCCTTGTTTCGTGTTTAAAACATTAAAGACAACATTGTCGTAATGTGTTAATTTGGTTTATGTATTTCTAACTTGAAACAATTAAGATAGTACCTACGTGATTTCTTCTGTACCACATTTCATTATTTGTTGCAAACATATTGTTTTTTTTTTCAACTTATACGCTAGTAAATGACCGTTTTGAAGTGTAATTTTCCTCGTCCAGAAAAATCATACGTTATTTTTTCACTAAGTCAATACGGTTTCTGTTATTTGTGAGTAAAAATTTTCATTTTTCAAAAAAAAAAGTTTTCATACGGTTTTTTAAAATAACTCAAAAAACAAGTATTTTATCGAAAAAAATATTCTCAGCAAAAATGTAGCTTATAAAAAAAAGGTGTATCTCGAAGTTTGTAGACCCAGAAGGAGCAGGGTTGTAGCTCTTGAAACGTAGGTTTTTATTCGTAAAATTCGAAATCGAATGTTTAAAAATGAAATAACCAAAAAATGAAGCAGTCAGTTTTGGGAAAAAATTCTAAAAAGTTTTTTAAAGTGTTTAAAAAAGCTTTATTTTTGTTTTTTAGAAAAGTTTTCTTCATTAGTTCTTTCTTAGTCTTATTTCTTAGACTCTTAATACTTCTCTTCGCATTAAGACTAAGCGAGTTACGCTTATTTTTTTTTTTTTCAAAATACCTTAAAAAGAATTAGGGATACGAAAAATCTCGAAGAGTAAAAAAATATAGATTTTGCTTTTCTGTATATATATGTGAATATATATACAGTGATGAGTGCCTTAATACCCGGCAAAATAACGCAAAAGATGGAATACATATTGAATAGAAAAAATAGACTTTAGAAAATTATTGAATAAATTAAGACATACCGAAAACGGACCAGACCAGACCGAAAACAATTATTGTGTGTGGAGTTGATCAAATGGTTAGAGAGTTGGTCTATGGACCAGCAGATTAGAGTTCAGTTCCCACCAGAGATTCCCTTTTGGGACACATTTAAATAGACATTTTGGTGCATATTAGTTAACAATTTATTCTCATTCTATTGTAAAACACGCAAACTCAAAATAATTCAAATAAAATTCAAAATTTAGAATGTACGGATTTATTGCATTTCCAGTTCTACAGTCATCAACTGGACCATTACTGGTTGCACACAGTTCACATTTCCATCTTTTTACATCATCTTTACAGTTTACCCAATAGAACCGTTCTCTAACCTTTTGCAGAGTCTTTGTAATACCAACGTATCCATTTAATGCACCGTCATGCAACTGACGTAACACTTCTGACACTTTACTTTTAGGTACAATCAACTGAAGCTTAAATTCTGTACCATCATCGTTCTCAAAGGTTCTATAAAAAAGATCATCTTTTAGTACTAGGCAATTCCATTAGCTCCAGTAGGACTTGACTTCTGAACTACATGCACCTATGTCTTGCAAAGTAGGTCTTTCACTTCGATGCATCCAATCCAATACTCTTTTTATACATGGATCATGTGCATGGGCATCTTGTAGCTGTTGAGGTGATTATTAATTACGATGGTTCGTCTCACGGGGCAAAATTGTTCCTCTAATTCGATACTGCGATAACAATTTGAACTGAATGGCCCTCTCGAAAGAGTATCTACCCACACCGCGTTTTCTCTCTATAAAATCTCAAAGCCAACTTACTGCACAATTAGCTACCACAATACTACACATTTTCCCATGATAAAAGACGAAAAACAAAAAAATATTACGAATTAGAAGAAAAATTCGGACTAACACCGAAACCAACTACCTTTGACAGCGGCCTCACTGAGAGTGGCAATCTTTAAAAATCATTCGCCCAACTCGGTATAAACAAAGCGTAAACCAAGATATTCCTTTTTATTTGACGCACAAAATATCCTACAGCGGCTCTTGATCAAAGAAATACCAAAGAAATACGCATCTGTGTTATATAAACAAACTTTAAAATGTGTGTAAAATAAATCTCGGCGACGCAAAAAGGATTGAAATAATATTTCGGTTTTAACTTGTACGATAGGAACTAGAAATACATTGAAAATGTTCTTCGGTGCTTTAATACATACAAGGTCATTTGAAATGCTACAACTAGAATCATCTGGAATAGTCCCTCTCTATTCTCGCTTGTATAAACGTCTCAATCTGTCAGCCGGTCGATAACCCGATAAGATTCTCGAATACACATCATTGGCTCGATAGATGCAACCGTTATATGCGGTACGTCGAAATTAGCTTGTTCTTTACAATATATATAGAAAGCAGACCTGCAATCTGCGATTTTTTTCTCATTTCTCTCCATTTTATCTTCTCCTGTGTTCCAGGAGCTCTGTTCACTGTTCGGTTACTTCACCTTTCATCTTCATACCTGATGTTCTGTCTTGCAAATTGCCATTTCTGTTTTGCCAAAGTTTTGCAATTTCTCTTTCGATATCTCTTTCTCTAGGCTCCTCTAACTCACTTATTTGTCTTCTAATTCTTTATTTTTATATTCAGTATTTGATTTTCTACAGCTCTTTGTATTTTCCTCATTCTATATTTGCTTTACAAATATACAATCTATAAAAGCAGGATAATAAAGAATGAATACAACTTTATAAATATAAACTTTGGCTTTCATAGTGTACTTTGGATGCCCTAGGACTCGCACATACAAGAACAGTAGATGACGCCCGATATTGGGCGGAAAATTATGAATTCTAAAAAAAAAATAAAATTTTTATTTATAATCGCTAATTACGAGTATATAAGAAAAATATCAGTTTTGCTCTGAAACAATCAACGTTTGCGCATACCCACAAATTTGCTCCAAATAAAGTGCGCCTTCACTGACACAGATCCGCTAGAGGCAAAGTTGTTGCTTAAATAATTAGATAAACAAACAAAAGCACTCAACACTAATTTATCGTAGCTAGCGGAAACAATAACAAACTACTAAAGATGCCACTTCCCTTTCATCCGTTCCAAACATGCGATTGTTTCGCGGTAGAGAAGATGATCCACATTGATAAAATAATTAAAACAAGGCCGTTTTAAAGGTCAAGTCGTACTTTCGATCTTTATTTCATTCAAAGCAGTGTTGGACTAACAAAAATTTTTATTTTTCTGCAAATAGTTTTATTTGTGTTATACTCCTCTAAGCAAATCGGTTATGGAAGATAATATTTTTTGCTGCGTAATATATCAAATTTTGTATTGGGTTTACGATAAGGTAAAATGTGCTTGAATAGTCGCATATATTTGATTTTCTTTCATTATTGTCATGTTAAAGATTGGTTATAGTACTAATTCTTCTTTTTCTTTGGAAGGAATCTACCCATTTCTAGACATACTACCCATTTCTAGGCCTCTTCCATTGATTTCTATCCACTGTTAATCTGCTATTTTTCTTATGATGTTTATCCACCTCTTTCAAGTGCGCTTTTCATCGTTTCCTATCCTAATGGGGTAGTTATTTATAGAGATGTGGGTTTCAATAGGGTTTGGACATTATTGCCAATACACTGGTGAGGATATTTAGGGCCTGTCGTGTGATAGTATATATTCCTTTACATATTCCAATACACCCTTTGTATCTTTATGGATATTGAGGGCGCCTTTAGTTGCGCTACTTTTGATTCCGTGTGTGATGCTGCGGAAAGGCATGGGGTTGGCTGCAGCTTGGTCAGGTAGATCCGGGCTCTGCTTTCTCAGAGACAGATAGCTGTGTACCGAAACTGTTGTTTGCATTCGGATGTCGGCATCTCTGAATCTGTGATTGCCCTCAGGGAGGAGTTTTGTCCCCCTTCTTGTAGTGCCTGGTGGTCAACAGCCTTCTTCAGCGACTGTCCGAACAAGGTATATGGTGCACGAGATCGCCCAGGTGAGCCTCTAGCTTTTTGAGGAATGGTGTCGGAAGCATGCACTCGGTGTTAATCCTGAGAAGACTGCTGTGGTTCTGTTCACTCGGAGAAGGGTCATCTGACCTACAAGAGAGCTTACCTTCTATGGTAAAACTGTGTCGGTTTCCAAGACCTTGGAGTATGAAGTGCCTAGGAGTACATAGGAGACCTTGTGAAGTACCTAGGAATGATCCTGGAATATAAACTTTCATGGAATGAACACCTCGATGCCAAGGTGAGGAAGGCCACGGCAGCTGGGTGTGCAGAAGAGTTTTCAGAGTCATATGAAGTCTGCAGCCGAAAACTTTATATTGGATGATCATGAGAATCATGGGGACCACTAAATCAGTGGCTCTTAAGGCTCTGCGAGATTTACCGCCTATAAATCTTATTGTAGAGCACGAAGCCATGATGGCAGCCTATCGTCTTAACAGCTCTGGATACTAATTGGGAATTAATGGTAGGATGAGCCATTGTGACATCTGGAGACAGGCTCTCGATTATTGTCCTGTGCTCTCTATGGTACAGGACAGCATGACCCCCCAATTTGAGTTCTTATCCTCCTTCTTGGTTTAATTTCCTGACCAGGTTGAGTGGATGGAAAGAGAGCCTGCACTGATCGGTCGAAGCAGGCTGACCTGGCTCACAGATGGGTCCAAAATAGACCGGTGGGTAGATGCCGGAGAATATGGGAGCAAAATCGGATTTGAATCTGACCGGGCTCTCGGCACCCATGCATCAGTCTTTTAGCCGCCGAGCTCTTTGCAATTCTGGTATGTGCTCAGGAGATAATAGATAGGGCTTGTTCAGGCAGCACCATCTCTATCTGCTCTGACAGTCAAGTAGCGTTAAGGGCTTTGAAAGCGCCCAAAGTCAGCTCTAAGCTTGTTCTTGAGTGCAAGAGAGCACTTTCTGATGTTGCGCGGACTGATAGGGTTAACGTGGTATGCGTACCGGGACACACAGACGTGAAAGGGAACGAACCGGCTGACGAACTAGCAAGACAAGGGCTCATTCACTCATTTACCGGTGGAACCCGTACCTGTGATTGGAGTACCCTTCAGTACTGATCGGAGTAGTCTCAAAGAGTTTCTGCGGAGGTTCCAAATTCCTGGGTCAGTTGTGGATGTATGAGACAGGCTAGGCTTCACATAGTGGGGCCACTCAAAAGACTTACAGCCCAACTTCTCCTTCTACACCGTAGAAGGTGCTCTCTGCTGGTCAGTATGCTTACCGGCCAATGTAGACTCAGGCGGCACCTTCGTCTACTTGAATTGATGGATAGCCCACGATGCCGTGTTTATAAGGCGGAGGATGAAACTTCCCCACATGTCCTCTAGAAGTGCCCGCAGTGGCCTACCAGAGATGGCAGATTATGGGTTCGATCGTTATACAACCGAGCTAAATGAGATAGTTATCCTTAAAGAGACTTGTGGATTTTTGTAAGGCTACAAGGTTACTAAGGGATTAGATGTTCAAAATGGCAGGAAGGGCTCAGACTTAAAGCCATTGCTGATTACTGCAGATATGGGAGCAACGAACAGCCTGGGCCCCAGAAACGCCAAAAAATAGGTCCTTATGGGCCTATTCCGTATGATAGGGGTGATACAATGGACCCGTCTTAGGAGTTCTAGTTGTCTGAAGGGCTCATAAATGGGTCATGCCCTGATCTAACATAACCATAACCAGACTTTTAAAGCCGATCACAGATTACTGCATTAAAGTAACAAAAACTAAAGAAATTAGAAGATGTTTGGAAAAAGTATGTTATTAGCAATACAGAAAAAAAATTAACATAATAACTTTTAATAACTGTATTAAACATGTACCCATGATTACAATCTTAAAAATATTAGCCGAGTCCGCTTCTGTTTTTAACTCGAAATTGCAAAAACATCCATTGTTTACAACTGTTTTACATGCTTCGTCTATTTTTTATGTTAGTATTTTGTATTCTTTGCGTAAAACGCCAACAAAAGTTAAAGATTACGTTTGTAGAATTCACAGCAAAAGTGATGTAATTATTCCATATAATTTAATCTAGAATGCATTTTTTGCTAACCTTGATTTGGATTTACGTGTTTGCTGCTTTTGTTCAACGGACAGCGTTGGTGTTTGACTGTTTGACTTAGCTGTGATGACATTTACTACAAAATGAGAGAAAATATTGTAGTTTTTTATATGTCTTATGGGATTTCACTCATTGTTCTTTAGTCTATTTTGTAATATACTTTTTTAGCAAAATAATAATAAAACCGAACGGGTCTCTTTTAAACAACCATTTTATAAGTTTCTGAAGAAGTTTCACATGCTTACCAAATATTTTGAAAGTTTATATAAGAAAAAGTAATAAAATATTTAAACATTTTAACAATGACAAATATAATAGTGCAATGCCTATAAATCATAAGATTAATCTGCCAGATGACAGACACATCCAACTAAATGTCCTTTTATTAAAGATAAAAATAACATACTTGATAAAGGAAAAAGTAGGTTTTTTACACACTTCATCCGATAAAAGATAATGTCGTAGTTCTTTTATGTAGGGAGGACCAGTCTCTGTTGGCACTCCTAACAAAAATTGTCTGTAAAATATTTAACCAAATAGATAAAAGACTCTTTTTACCATGAAAAACTACGTTACTCTTTGTAATAACAAAAAATTTTGACTAATAAAACAATTCTAACTAATAAAATAAAACTTTGACAGTCAAATTAGAAAAAAAAAGTAGTCGAGTATGATAATATACTTTATGTAAAGGAACTCAAAAACTCTATTAATAGTAAAAGAATTATATCCCTAATTCACACTTTAATTTAATTAATATTTAATTTATTTAATTTTTATTTAATTTTTCTCTCTATACCTGCACCGTCTGTATGGTACCAACTGCTACACTTTTAACAACGAATCTAGGTCTCTCCCTTTTTGGATATTGAATATAATTCATTGCAATATAGACAAGCTACATCAGATTCATGGTTGCTTTCGTTCATTTTTACTTCTTCCTCTTCTTCGCTTTCATCAACAATTATTTTCTTCATGATTTCATTTTTTTCCTAAGCATCTTCCGTCTTTCTTTCTCCTTCTTGTCTGCCTGTGCAAGTTGTACTGCTGCAATAGCTGGTGAGTTGTTTAAAACACTTGATTTCCCTTTTTTTTTTTCATTTTCTTTTGCTTAGACCATCCTTTTATGCAAATGCTTTAGGCATCGGAGATATTTAAAGGAGAGATTCCTTAATTTAGACATTTTATTTTTGTCTGGATTTGAAGAACTTAATTTGGAAATACTTTGTAAGAAGAGGCTGCTTCTTACGCTAGTTCTTTAAGTTCAGTGACTTCATTTGGCAAGTCATTTTCGTCATTATTTACAATATTTGTACGTTCAGCAGCAGCGAAAACATAATCAGGAAATATATATCCATGTTTAGCGGCTGAATTCCTGTTGTAGAAAAACAACTCAAAGCATTTCTATTGTAGATGCTTTTTTGTATACATTACAAAATATCTCCCCTACCTGACTGCATCACAGCACGAACTTTATTTGATCGCAACCACTTCTGAATTTCCTGATCATTAAAAATTGTTAAAGGCCCATAAACGCTTACGTCCAATGGTTGTAAACCGTGCGTATGTACTCTGAAGCGAAAAATAAGAGAGAATAATACCAGTTTGTTTTACAAACTGCAATACATCTAAGTTCTTGTGACTTCCAAGCCCATCAACTAATAAAAGCACTTTTGAGGTCAATGATGGTTTTATGAAATCTCTAAAATGTATGAGCCATTTTGGAAACAAATCTCTATTAACCCATCCATTTTCTTGGCACAATCCTAAGCAATCTGGCAAAGCGTGGACTAAGAGATTTTCTTTCATTTTTTTCCCTGGATATACGATACCGGGAGGAACAAATGTTCAAATCGCATTCATGGCACAAATCACTGTAATTTGAATACCTCTCTCCGCACTTCACAATATGTCAAACTGCTTGCTCCCTTTTGTTGCGAATATCTGTACAGATTTAGAATGTACAGTAGGGAAGCCACTTTTATCCACATTGCAGATTTGGTTTGAAGACAGATTATTTTTGACAATAACCTTTACATAATTGTTGATTAATTAAACACTTGGGCTCTAACTAATGAAGTTTTTTCTGGTGGTTGCAAACTTATAGAGGGATTTCTTTTTAAAAATCGGTGCACCTAATCCCATCCTGCCAATTTCTTCGTTTTGTTAAAAGAATGTGGTAAATGGTTGGACTGTGCTGTTTCAAATACCAGTCTACGAAGTTCTAATATGTTTATAGCAAAAAACGAACTTCAAGATCTCTTAAATGGTGACCAGTATTTCTTCAAACTCTTTGCTAAATGTAAGACGATAACCACCAAAATAACTTTTACTGACATCTGTAGCAAAACGATTTTTCTCGTAAAATCTTCTACGTAACGTGCTTGCAGGGACATTGTAAGTTTTTGCAGCACGTTTCCAACCCAGATGTTTGTATCTTACTTCTTCCGGCGCAGATTTTATTTCAACTTCTTGACAAGACTGCCTTTGTTTTATTTAACTAATCGCCCATTTCTAAAATAAAATATATATGAGAATGCTGTATTTAGCTATGATGGCACCCTATGTCAATAAAGCCGGGCGTTTAATTTGTCATCATTGCCTAATATGTAACCAAGTAAGCAAACTTTTTTACATAACCAAATTCTAACCTAACTTATTTCCGACTTTAATAACACGTGGACAAGGCATGTTTCTTAACATTTAAATTAATTCAAATAAAAATCTTCAACAAATATAAGTATTACAAGCTTAATAAGTACCAGCCAATCATGAATAAGCACTCACAAATTTTGTAAAACTTCAGCTTACTTTAACGTTGCCGTCAAATACAGTGACGTTTAGGCATTTATGCAGAATAGTGTGAAGTTGGGATATTGTAGTATGGTTGCGTTCAGGAGATATTGCTCATACATCACTAACTTATATAGACGTAGACGCTGTTAAACAATTCTATGAAGGTGATTTAGCTATGTAACACTGAACGGCTACTTATAAATGATTTTTTTAAATGAGCAAAGATTACCAAACCAAATATATAATTGTATCCCACAAAGAAGAAGAAGAAAAGGCTGTGCGGTAAAAATATGGAAAAAAATGTATCAAAAAGTCGATTTGAAGAAATTTCGATACAGACTCCTGGAATGATTAAAAAGAATGAGGTAAGAGGTGCGAGAAACGGCCAAGTTAGCTGTAAATAATCGTTTGTATATAAGTTTCGATAGAGTCGTCAACCAGTGCAGACGTACGAAGAACCTTACCTGCCTTTTCCAAAAACACGTGCTGTGCTATCCTTCCAAGGAAACGGACGTGTCTAGTACAATGCACTGACAAGCGTACAGCGAGGTGTTCGATGCCAAGCGACTTGCAAGACAAACAGATAGAAGATCCAAGCTGTCCACAACGGAGCACTACGAGAAGCAGTGAACATCTCTCGATACGTAGCTAAAAGATTCCTTTGCAGTAACACCCAATAGATCAGAGTATTAGGCCAGATAAAGAACAAAATTTGATGAACCAGTGGACTACCCCAACCACATCCTGCGAGAGATCATAAGATAGGATGTCTTTCACCGATGGAAATAGAGAAGACACAACAGCAACTGCTTGGCAACGACTCAGAAGAGATAGCATGTAAGTAGCTCTGAAACGCTCGACTAACTCCCACCCTCAGGCTATCCTCATACCAAATTCCCTCAAAAAATAAATAACACAAAATTGGCACATGCCAACCAAAAAAAAACTAACGAAACATTATTGAATCTGGAGTCAGCTCAACCAAATATCTCGGGTAGACTTATGAAAGCTCGATGCTCGGACACACAAAACACATAAAGACGACAAGAAAAAGAAGACTAGAGCGCCTTACGTTATCCTGGACTTCACGCGAGGAATTGTATACCCAAATGTTCCTACAGGTATGAAAGTGTTATTCAGGTCGGGGATTACTTTTATGTGTGCTTGTGTCGCTAGAATATAAAATACGCTTCCACATGACCCACGTGTGTCTCGCATGCTCGTATCTTATCACAGAATAACTGCAATAAACTATTTTTATGGATAGAATCAGCTTCAATTGTATTCTCCGTTTATTTCTCTGTTTTGTATACTCAATTGTCAGATAAGATAAATGATTATGCATAAAATTAATACTTAATTATAAATTTCTAGAAATTTTTCCCAAATTATTATAAATTATTAATACATAGTTATATGGACTCGTTGATCAAATTGAGAATCATAGCATGCAGATTTATTGCTACTACTTAGATTTATAGTCAACTGTACCATAACAGGTAATTATAATAATTTTAATGAATTATTTTATTTATGATACAATTAACCTATTCAGTGACTTAATTCAACAAAAACATAAAAGATGCAATATAAATTTAATTCTACCTTGAATTTATATAATGAGGAACATATCAAGTTTTTCAGAGGATGAGTTAATGATATCATCATTTTGCCAGTACAATTACATCATTACCTTCTTTCTAGAAGGTGAAACAAATCGTGCATCGTTCTCTTGTCGTTTTTGTTAACTGCAACATCCGCAAGAATCAGAAAACGAATAAATTTATCTATTAGACGCGTAAATCATTTTAGAAGACCTTACATATATAATTCTAATTTATTAGCTACTTTTGTCTCATGTTTATCATATGATGCTGTTGTCCTCAAAAATCAGCATAATAATGAAAATAATTTAAATTATAAAGGTATAGATTATCGAATATCAATTCGTGTTAGTTTAGTTATAGTTAATGTAATCTTGAGTAATGGTTTCTATACGAAAATAAGTGATATCCTTCGAATTACAAAATATTCGGTTTCAGATATCAGAATATACTTTTCATAAGCACTTTTGTCGTGATCCCAAATCGTAATATATTATATGTATCTTAAAGTATAGGTCTCAATCTTTGAAATGACGTTAAGTTTATTCAAATATCTTCTTTTTTCGCTGAGGTATCGCATTTTAAAGTTTATTAGTTTTAAAAAACCTAAAACCCATCTGATTATAGAGTATAATAAAAAATCTAAATTCAGAAATCCCAAACTCATAAAACCTTCTGGAGTCACCTCCTTTGGCCACCTCGTACAGACTTTTTGGATTACTTTAAGTTTATCGACATCCATCTTGACTTCTGGAAATCCTATTAGTACTGTCGCAATCTTAACGGAAGCCGCAGTTTCACTGAAAGTCACATCCTTACCTTTTCCCTTTGTGTTGGCTTTGCGCTAGCCTTGCGTAACCCCAAATCCAATAATGATGTTCCAGGAGAACTGTTGTCATATGAGGTGGCTAGCATATTTGTTAAACTGTCACTCATGGATTACTTCCTCATTAAATTACTGAATGGTGAAGACAGTTTAGTGCAAAGTGTGTCTCTTTATTGAGTATTAGATTCTTGAGTATTTAATTCTTGAGAAATAGATTCTTGCGAATTTAATTCTTAACTATTCGATTCTTGAGTATTCGATTTAGTCATTCATTTTACATCGATTGGATGTTACATCCACTTTAGTTTCATGGTTCTCTTGTTCTAATTGCGAGGCTTCAGAATTAGCAATTTATTCAGACTGGAAGTAAATGTAAATTCGTGCAATTAAGCAAGAAAATTGTATATTTTCAGATGCCTGCATCTACAAATGATTGGGCAGCAATAGCAAAAGGTTTTGAAGAGCGATGGAAGTTTTCAAAATGTCGCTGCCTACAAGATGACAAACATATCAACATACAGTGTCCCAACAATGGGATTTTTCAGCAACATACTTTTTGCCCTAATATTGGATCTGATGGACGTGTTAATGACAAGACGGTTTTTAGTAATTCATTCCTTGATGAACAAAAGAAAATGGACCAGTAATCTTTCCACTAAAAGAAAACTTGACGAAACCGCATTTACGGCATGGGCGCTTATCAATCTCAAATTATGTATTAAATTATAGACTGTCTATAGCAAGTAGAATCGTGAAAAAAGTGCATTTGACCCATTGTCAATGTGATTCGGAATTTTCAGAGCACCTGTTTTAATAAATCCTGGAAAAGTGGATAAGATCGTCAAAGTTACATATACCATTCACAATGGTCTACAACAAGCATCGCCTAATTCTTATACGCCACCGACTTCTATTGACAAGGAAGATGAAAATAATTATATTAGACTCATGAAAAAACAAAGGAGAAACTTACATGATTTGAGAAAAGTTCCCTAGTATTAACTACTTTCTTCAAAAATTTATAGGGGGTTTTAAACCACAATAAATGCGAAACATACTCCTTCGTATACGACATTCCGGATTTAATTGCACCCTTTATTTTCTTTACTTCCTAGATATACCTAAGTCTTATATTCTTGATAATAATCTTTAGATCATTGTTTCTTCATCAAGCGATGGAAGGAAGCAAGATAGATCGCCAAGATGTCAACAGGATGCCATACTGGTGGAATGCGGACATCGAGGCACTAAGAAATAAATGTACAGCAATGAGAAGAAGGTTAACGAGAGCAAGAGGCAGAGCAGGAATCAACCCTGAAGTCATCGAGGAGATCGAGGAAGAGTACCGTGCAAGGAAGAGGGAACTTAACAGGAAAATCCGTACAGGAAAAAGAAGACACTAGAAAGAACTGTGTGAAAAGCTGGATGAGGATATCTGGGGTCAGGGATACAAGATTGTCATGAAGAAGTTCCATGCGTATCCTCCTTACGGAATGCCTATGGGCAAGAAACTTGAGATAACACGAGAGTCTTTCCGGACGGCAGATGGCATGGTGTATGGAGGGATAAAGGAGTTGGGCGGGCTGTACCCTTTATCATGGATGAACTTATCAAGGCGTTGAGTTTACTTAAGACACATAGGGCCCCCGGACTGGATCAGATACCACCTGAGGCGGTGAAGGGTCTAGGACGGGCGAGGCCTGCGTGGCTTCTGGAAAACATGAATGCACTGCTGCAAGCACAAACCTTTCCTGAGCCTTGGAGGACATCGAGGTTAATACTGCTCCCCAAGGCTAGAGAAAAGTATCGCCCCATCTGTATTCTTCCATGCATCAGTAAGCTGTGCTTTCATATATGAAAGGATGCTGCGAGTACGGATAAATGACATGATTGAGAGGTCAGATGGTTTATCTCGGAGGCAATTTGATTTTTGTAAAGGGAAAAGTACGATTGATGCAATCATAAGTGTACTCAAAGCATTGCGCAACAGAGGGGATGAACATCGCTGGGCGGCCCTGCTGTTGTTTGATGTTATGAATGCATTCAAGAAGATAGATAGAACAAGTCTATTGCGAGTATCATGCGCCTACAGGACTGTGTCTACGGTAGCCTTGTGGACCATCACTGGATGTGTTCCGTTGCATGTTTTGGCGGTGGAAATAAAAGTGCTTTATGAGAGAAGAGGTCCAAAGCTTACTATGGCTAAGAGAAGAGAGGAAAGGGAAAGGTCAATTGAAAGATGACAAGAAGAATGGAACAACGCGGAGGATGTGGCACAGTGGACGAAATGCTAATCCCGAACATAAGAGATTGGATGGACTGTGGCCACAGGCGACTGGATTATTTCCTGACGCAGGTGCTCACAGGACACGGTTGTTTTAGGGCCTACCTCTCTAGGTTCGGAAAGGCTGACACAGATGAATGCCTATACTGTGGACACTCGTACACTGTGACACATACGATGTTAGATTGCAACAAATGGATAGTAGAAAGGAACAGAATGGAAAGAGAGTCAGGTGTGAATGTTGTTACAGTGAGAGAAATGATTGAGAGAATGATTGAAAATAAATCGGGTTGGACTAGCATACACAACTATATCCGTGCAGTGATCAAGAAAAAAGAAGAGGAAGACTGAGGTAGCAAAGCAAAGGTAAGAGTGAAAGATGCTGGAAGTTGAAGCTAGAAAAGTGGGTCAGACTGTATGAGTTTGAATGCGTGAGTCAGACTGTGGGGAAGGAGGAAATGCCCATCTGGGAGTGATGCCATACTAGGAGCGATGAGAATCTTCTACGCGCTACCTGGAACGAGACAGGGAGCCTCCTTGCTGATAAATGGAGTGTGGATGTGAATAAATGGAGAATGAACGAATGAAGATGGTGCTTCATAAGTGATTCCGGCCTTACAGCGACCATTCCGCTTCCGGATCGCTGGATGACAGAGGAGGGTCTGGTTTAGCAGGTAGGCGTTCGGCGTAGACTCAGGCATTTTAAAGTACCTCGGAAACTATCGCCGGGAATACTAAGAACGAATCCTGCACTAAGGTCAGTCAGGCGGAGTTCTGGACTGAGATGTCTTTTGAAGATTCCAGACCCTCCCCCTCCATAAAGAGGAAAAAAAAGATCATTGTTATCCAATTTCTATGATATTTTTTGCATTTGCATTTGAGATATAAGATTTTTTGAGACTGTATCCCTGGCGTCTTTATTTTTGTAAAGAACTTTGTCGAAAATTCCATTTCAGGCATGTGGCTTCATTATACAATTCCGCAAATTTCTTCTGTTTTGCGCTTCTGTCCATGAATATGAGTACTAATATGAATCTCGCACGCTGAAAGTTGGAAGACCACCAACTTAATCCTACGAGAATAAACAACTGGCATGTGTAATCGCTTGTCTGTTTAAACAGTACGAATTTTATGCGAGTACCGGCCGAGTAAGCATTGCAGTCGCCTCAACCGAGCAAAATAGTATCGTGTCAACGCACAATTACCCATCGATACGAGAGACGTTTAAAATTGAGCTGCATACATGCCTGAAGAGAAAAGTACGTAATCAATGAGTCCTTCCAGTGATGAAATACTAAGCAGAAACATTTACTTTAACAAAAGCCTTGGCTATCAAACTGAGATTCACTTAGAGAAGAATAGAGCAATTAATGATAGGAGAAGAGCCAAGGTGACTGACGTCATCGAAAGGATAGCCAGGTTAAAATGGAGATGAGCAGGACACATAGATAGAATGACAAATGGACGATAAACAAAGAGGTTATTGAAATGGAGACAAGAGAAGAATCGGTTGACCACCTGTGCGATGGACAGACGATTCAAGAAGACAAAATAAAAGCTAGATGAGAGTAGCACAAGAGAGACGGGATTGGAAATACAAGGAACATCTTGCGCTATATGTGGCTAACGGGACTAATTGGATCTATCAGATGTTTCGAATTAATATTGAAATGTTTGATATCATACTGATAAGGGTGACATCTTCTTCTTCACGTGCCATCTGCTCTAAGAAGGTTGGCAACCATCATGGCAATTCGCACTTTCGACGCCGCTGCTTTTAAGAGGTCAGCAGAAGTGCAGTTAAACCAAGCTCTCAAATTATTTAACCAGAAGATGCCTCTTCTTCCGCGACTCCTTCTACCCTGTATTCTTCCTTGCATTATTAATTGCAAGAAGTTATAACGCTCGCCCCTCATGACGTTTCCCACATATTGCAATTTTCTGACTTTATTTGTATTTAACACCTCTTTATCTTTTCCCATTCTTCTTAACACCTCGACATTCGTGACTCTATCCACCCAACTTATTCTTAATATCCTTCTGTAGGCCCATAACTCGAAGGCTTCCAATCTGTCCGAAACATCTTTCTTTAAAGTCCAAGCCTCTAACCCATAAAATAATACGGAGAACACGTAGCATCTCAGAAGTCTTATCTTTAAAGAAATTGAAATGTCCCTGCTGCAGAGTACTTTTTCAGTTTGTTGAAATAATTTCTTGCCTGTCCTATTCTTGCCTTAATCTCTTCTGTGTGGGTGACATCTCATCGGCCAAATATAGCAATGAAAGATTCTAGATTCGAACCCTGTAATACCTTCCACTGAGAATGTATAGCCGGTTAAGTATGACAAAATGTATACTGAACAGTTATGCACCAATAGGGCTGGAGTACTACGTAAAATAATCGTGAATTAACTCAAAGTCATAACAGGCTTCTTTACTGGACATGCGCTAGTCAAGCGATATCTAAGCTCACCTAATGGGGCTGTTTTATAAAAATTCACACTCAGTGGCATGTCAAAAGCAAAAGGATTTAACATAAGATCTCAAATGAAAAACAAAAACAATAGTAATTAATAAAGAATCAACCAGATGTAAATTAGAAATCAATAGGGTAAGCCTTGAATAAGTAATGAAGGGATGCATTATGCGTTAAAAGGGACTTTTTCTTGTTTTGTATTACAACAAAGTATTCCATTTCAGTACTTACTAATTCAATAAACACTAGATTTATATTATATGTATCAAGTTTATTACCCATATAATCGTAACAGACGTGTCTATTTCTGCAGCAATATCCAAAACCACCTGCTGCTTTAATTTCTAGACCTGAATGACAAAACGATTACATAAAATTCAAATAAATCGACATGGAGCTTAGTTTTCTTATAAAAAAACTAATAGCAATGTGTTTTAACACATCATAAATATCGGTTATTCAAGATCCGGATAGTGTAGCTTGTTGCACACAGCAGACCAAGCAGAAACTTCACGCATACAACACTGTTTCATTTGCATTAATTACTATGTTTATCTGCTATAAGTGTGACAAATGTTACCAGGATACTAAATAAATCGTGTTTTTTTAAATTGTAGTAAAATCGTGGCATTTCACGAATGGGCTGTTATATTTTATTTAAAAATGCATAATTTATATCAACTCGCTTTCAAACGGAAATGATCTGAATAATCAATAGATGACTCAATAGTTTTTAGAAGACATTATCACTAAATGAGATAGTTATGAGTAAGCTGCACGTTTTGATCTTCGTAAAAAATGATGTGATAAATAAATATTCAACTAAGACTGTTTTTTTCATTTTGTAATATTTAGAATTTTGCTTTTTAGGTTATGTCACTTCTTGTCGACTGTTAGATGGAAGCACATGTTTTGTTAATATTCTCAGGCTTATTATTCAATAAACTTGTTATTAATCGATCGTCGGGTTGTTTTATTGGTCAATACCTATTTTCAACTAAATATTAAATTCTATAAACAAAAGTTTGGTCTAGCAATGGCTCTGCTTTATCTCCATTATTAGCGAGTACAGTAAACAAAAATATAGTAAAAAAAAACACAGAAGTTAAAACACTTCACACTTGTATTGTGGTATAAAAACATAGTTAAAAATTTATAAAAAGTGTCGTCAAAATTTAAATACTAGCATAACGTTTTCGATCTGAACAGATCATCCTCAGTGCCTTGTGTAATTGTAGCTAACAATAAAGTTATATGTGATACCTCCTAGGGTAAGTGTCCTAGTAGTCGGCACGGGCCCCGTTATTGGCACTTCGAATATTTTTACTGTTTTATAAGAAAAGGAGGAACCCGTAAGTAATAATCAGTACACTATTTGATAGATGGCGCATTCTTGTTTGTGGGTAATGTAGGTATTGGTTTTGTATTTGCATATGGCTACAGATGTGGGCTTGCGATTGTTGACACCATCCTAGAAGGTAAGTTTCTTAACAATTTTCTTAAGAATGCAGTAGGTTTGCGATTTGTTTTTATTAGCGGCTCTCCATTAAAAGTGTAGTATTCAGTGAAGATTTCCAGTTGCTTGTAAAAATATTTTTAAGATTTACAAAAGGGGCAACTGCTGAATCATGCAGTTCTAGTGCAGATGATTCCCTTGTTACTGTGCTGTTTGATGGTGAAGAGTGTGAGTTACATCAAAATGAAGAGAGCCGTTTCGAAAAGTGTCAGCTGCCTGTACCGTATTTAACCCAAGAAAGTATTAAAGATATACAAATAGTTTTCGGAGATAGTGTACTTATACAAGAGCAACCTGAAATAATAAGCCACTCTATGATGGAACCAAATTCCGAAGACAACCAACTTGGTACGATTTTAGAAAGCCTAGAATTTCAACAAAACATGGAAAATCAACAAAATATTGATCAAGAACTACCGTACATACAAGAAGGCAAGAAAAGTCAAGAAAGCGATTGCCACAATCAATGTAATACGTCAAAAAATTGTAATTCTATCGTAGAAGCTGATCACGGGTTTCGCGACAGTTTGCTCTGGCACCCAGGGTCTGCAACGCATAGTAACAATAAATTTTTGTTTATGTGCGGCACGTGTCTCCAGGGGCATGTCTCATATTACCGACATCAGTAGCAAGAATTAAAAATTTGCTATCGATAGCTATTTGTTACACTTAAAACGACGTACAAATACCATTTTTATCGAAAGATGCGACGGTTTGACCAATTTTACTACAGCATCGTTGAAAAATTACGCACATGCCCCTAGGGATACGTAACGCAATCAAGGTGTTAAGTATATTATTGTATTTATTGCTTTATGGTAGTAGTCCAAATATCATAAACCAAGGAAATCTAATTACTTGATAATATACTTTTGTATTGACAAAAATTATTTTATTTTATTTATTCATACCTACAATACTTTCAAAAACTTGTAAGTTATAAAATATCATTTACTAATAATTAGAATTATTTATTATGGAATATTTAACAACGCCCATGACCCTAGAGTTATATTTTCTATTGACGATATCACGTAGGTTCCTCATTGATCTACCCACAATTACTTTTTTTGTAATACCCGTTATCCGGTTTACGAATCTGTGCGAAACCTTCACAGCCAGAATGAAGCATATCCCTCAATGAAACTTCATATTATTATATGAAGAACTCGACCCGCCCCCAAAGGTGCCGTCATTATCTTAGCTGGTAATGGGTATGGAATTATAGATATTTTGCTAAATAGTGGCTTGAGGCTGCGATGCGGTAATGATGGCTATCACAAATACTAGAACTCTATTTTCAACGCCTTATTGAGAAGGTTACTTTGGATTACAAGTAGAAACTAAAAATGACTTTAGGCGTATATAAAACAAACCAAGAGTTTATAAAATTTTGGTCACTAAAGAAGTTGTCGCGTTTATTTATTTAATTTAATTAAAGAGACGAATGCATTTCTCCCTGAATCTTTAAAAATAAAATATATTGTAAAATCAAACTCAGAATGGGATGATTCCCCAAACAAAAACAATCTTTAGGTGAAAATAAGCAAAATATTTTGGTGTTGGGGCGCAAATTAGTCAAAATTTTTACGTCTGAATCGAAATAAATAGAACGACATAACTGTTATTTCAGTATCTCTACCTCGTCAGTCTTCTTTCTTCTTCTTCCTTCTTGTATGTAGGCTTTAAATCCTGTTTCTTCTTTAATATTAGCCTCCTAAATTGTTTAAATTATCGCACCATCTTTTTCTTGGTCTGCCAATAATTCTTCGTCCATTTGGTGACTTATCTCGTGCTATTTGTACTATCCTATCCTCTGCCATTCTACTACTGTGTTTGTTCCACTAATGTTGTTTGTTTCCGTTTTGTCGCCCCTACATTTATGTCTTCTATATTGCATGCTCTTCTTATTTTTTCGCTTCTCTCCATATCCAACAGACTTTTCCCTGATATTCGTCAAAGTATTTTCATCTCTGTTGTTTCTAGTAGTCGTCTCGTTTTAAATGTGTCGGGTCTTGTCTCCGCCGTGTATGTTAATATAGGTCTAATTGCTGCTTTATAGATTCTTGTTTTTGTGTTTTGTCTTAGGTGTTTGTTCTTCCAGATTGTGTCATTAAGAGATCCCGCCGCTTTACTTGCTTTTAAGCTTTGTTGTCGTACTTATTCTTCAACATCTCCGTAACTAGTTATATCTATTCCCAGATATCTAAACCTTGCTTCCTGCTTTACTATTTTCCCATCAATTTCGATTTTACATCGTAGTGGGTATTTAGATGTCATACATTTGGTTTTTTCTGCTCATATTATCATATTGTATTTCTCGGCTGTTGTATTGAAGATATGTGTTAATATTTGGAGCTCGTCTTCTGTCTCGGTGATTAATGCGGCATCGTCTGCATAACATAATATTTGGATTTCTTTGTTTTCCATTCTGTAACCATGACCTTTCCGTACTGCTTGTATTATTTCGTCCATTATTATATTAAAGAGAAGTGAACTTCTCTGGTATACACTGTGTTAGTTTTCTATTTATCTTTTGCCTGTATTCGATTATGGAAGTGGATGCTTTCGATGGTTTGTATAATATTGATTGGTATGTTTCTTTTATACAGTAGGTGCAAGACGTCTTCGACTTGGATGCGACCGAAAGTCTTTAATAGGTGTATAAAACATAGAGATGCTGGTGTATTGTACTCAATGGCCTTTTCTGCGGTACAAATACGGAGTCTACGCAGGATCTTCCGAAACTGAATCCTTGTTATTTATGTGATAAAGTTGTTAGGTTATTGATTTTGTTGTTTAGGACTTTTTTGGTAAGTTTAAGTGCGGTGTTCAATAGATTTATACCTCTATAATTGTTAGGGTCTTCTTTATCTCCTTTCTGGAACATTGATATCATTATGCTGTTTCTCTATGCGTCTGGTATCTTGCAGTGCAAGATTAGTTTTTGTATAAGTTTTGTCGTCTCTAGGGTTATACTTTCTCCTCCGTGTTTTAGAAGCTCGTTGGTTATTCCGTCTGGTCCTGGTGATTTTCTATTTTTGAGTGAATTTATGACTATCTCTACTTCCTGAAAACTGATTTCTATTTCGTGTCTTAATTCAGGTTCGTTATTGTGTTGATTATTATTTTCCTTTCCTTTAACAGTTGCGTCAGGTATCTTTTCCATTCGTTTGCTGGTATGTTATTGTATTCCTTTAATTCCACGATTTCTTTCCGTTGGTTTCTGATAAATCTTCATATTTGATTTTATGTACCGTAGAAGTCGCTTTCCATCCTTTTTGTAAACTGTTCCCAGTGTTCATTTTTTGTTCTTCTTACCAACTGCTTTATTTGATTTCGTAATATTTTATATGTGTCTCGGGATTTTGGAGTATTTGATGTTTTGTACTTCGTGTAGGCCTCTCGGTTCTCTTTACATTTTTTTTTTTTCTGAATCATAATGTATTATTGTTATTTCTTTTGTCCAGTATGACTTTCCGTTTTCCTAGAGCTTCTGTTGCTGCTTCTTCAATGTTGTTTTTAATTTTCTCCCAGGTCGCGTTTATATCTTTGATGTCATCTATTTGTTTCAGCTATATCTGTTGTGCGAGCCTCCTTAGGTAAATTTCTCTTGTTGAGTCATTCCACAATGATTTTACATTAAATTTTTCCTCGGTGATTTCCTATAGAAAATGTTTTGGTCTTATTTTTGATAATACCAGTTTGTGTTCACTCCCTGCGTCTGCTGAGTATAAAGTTCGGATATCTAGAATCTGCTTTGGATAGATTTTTCTATTAGTAACTATAAAATCAATCATAGATTTGTCCCCTTTAAAGTTTCCAAATGTATATTTATACTGGAGCTTATTGTTCAAAAAGTGTTATTAATTCTCAGTTCTTAAAAGCACTCGTCAGTCGTTTGAGCTAATTCAGATTTAAACCGAAAAGTTCAACGAATGTCTCTAAAATCTTTCCACTTTCAGTGGCTCGCGCACAGGGGTACCATCTACTTTGACAGCGAGGTACGAGAACAATTTAGTAAAAAATTTCTTTGTTCGTCTGGACTATCGAAATGTGCAAACGATTAGAACTTTCAGCAAAAGCTTGCTAATCTGATAAAATATGGCTATTTATAATGGAAATATTAGGGATGTTGATGTTTTCTTAAGGCGGTTTTCTTAAACAAAAAAAAGGGGGCTCACTATATTTAGGGGCTACTTTTATACTTGGTTGTGAATTCATAATGTGGTTATATACTTTGTAAGGTTAGTGGCTCTAACAGTTCAATGGGGAAACATTTTTATTGCAGAATTATTTCTCCTATGTAACATAAGTACAATGTTGTAAATTATAATTTAAAATTACACTCACTAAGCTATACACTAGTATCATTCAACAAAACGAATTGAAGAATTAGTTTTTGATTTATGATAAGAAATAGGAGAAAAACATTCTCCAGATTTACATCAGGAAGATTGAGAGGAGAAGAGCTACCCACAGAATGGAAAACTGTATATATCAGCAATCTATACAAAAATAAAGGCGACAGAAAAGATTGTAAGAACTACCGAGGGCTTAGTGTAACTAACTCAATCTGTAGAGTCTACGGGAAGATAATTAAAAGCCGAATTGAAGATTGTTGGAAAGACGCTGAAGATCAGAGTGGCTTTCGTACTGGTCGTTCTTGTATAGACAATGTGTTCTGCCTAAAACAAACAATAGAAAAGCGTTTGGAACATAATATGGAGACACACATGGTATTTATTGATCTTCAAAAAGCGTATGACAGTGTCCCATTAGCCAAGCTATGGCAGGTGCTAGAAGACAAGAATATTCCACCGATTTACATTAATGCTGTAAGGGAGTTTTACGATGATATGACGAGTGTAATAAAGATTGGACAAAAAGTGACAAAAAAGATAAAAGTGACCAAAGGACTTCGCCAAGGCTGCTGCATTGTACCTACACTCTTTAAGATTTATTTGGAGGGGTTTTGGATATTTGGAAAAGAAAATGTGAACCTATGGGTGTTAAAATTGGAGACCATACACTGTACAGCTTGCATTTTGCTGATGACCAAGTAACACTTGCAGAAGATCAAGATGATATCCACTACATGTTACAAAAAATAGATGAAGAATATACTAAGTGGGGCTTATCAATTAATCCATCAAAAACAGAGTACGTAGTAGTGGGAGGTGAAGGAAAGCACTTAGAACTAGGAAGCAAACAAATTCAAAATACTGATAGCTATAAATATCTCGGTGTAAACATTACAAACAATGGTCGGAATACAAAAGAAATAGCTACTAGAATTGGTCAAGGAAATTCAGCAATACATCAACTGAATAGTATACTTTGGAACAACCACATCACCCGAAACACAAAAATTAGGATATACAAAAGTATCATAGAAAGCATTGCTACATATGGTTCAGAGCTTTGGGTAATGAATAAAAATGATGCATCCAAAATAAAAGCAATGGAAATGAATTATTGGAGAAGATGTTGCCAACTCACTAGAAGAAATAGAATAAGGAATGCTGAAATCAGAGAGCGTATGGGCATAGACATTGACGTCCTGGAAACTATAGAATGCAAAAGGCTGAAATGGTATGGCCATGTAGAAAGGATGAATGATCAACGATGGCCAAAGAGAATGTTACAGTGGATCCCCACCAACCGCAGGAAAAAGGGAAGACCAAGAAGATCGTGGAGACAAGAAGTAAAAGGTGCAATGGAAGATAGGGGTCTACAAGTAGATGACTGGAACGATCGCAAGCGTTGGAAGCTAAGTTGCGAGAAACGGTGGCAGCTGTAATAAACTCGTTATATACATAGATTGAGAATAGCGGGAAGAACATGATTCTGTAACAAATCTAGGTATACTTTACTATTCAAGTTATCTTCAATAAAAAATGGACCTATTATGTGGTCTCCTAAAATGCCAGTCCAGACGTTAACTTTCTGAGGACGTTGAGTTCGGTAAAAAACACTTCTCTGCTAGTTTTTCCACGCCCAATACCTCGTAATGGAAGGATTGTGTCTCCTTACTAACGAATAAAATATTTTTAATAAAATTTGGTTCATCATTAGCCTTCATTAGTGGTCTGGATAAAGCTGCTGCGTTTTCGAATATTTAAAATTCTTGTAACCGTGCTTTTTCCATACTTTCGTTACAGTAACATTGCTAACATCTATCTCTCTAGCAACGCTTCTATTTAAACGTGTTGAATCTACCTCGATTGTTGCACAAATTTGTATATCCCGGTATTCTTTTTCCTCAACTTTTTCTGGTGACTGATTAGTAGAGACTGATTACTTCAAAGAAATTAGAGTCCAAAAATAAAAGCACGTAAGAGGAATTTGAAGCTGGATATAAGAGTTAGATTGGCAGGGTATTATATTTTCTCAACACTACTATGGTAAAGTGCTCTAATATCGGATACTTTTTTTTAAACCCTAATATTAGTTTTAATACGTCAATTATTTATGAATATTTTTAAGTAAAAAAGTAATAGACTATAGAGAATCATTTATTGAACGAAAATAAATCATTTCTAGGAAGCAAATAATAAAATTTAAATTTTTATAAAAAGCGGTAAATTTAGACTGACAAAAAAATGATCATAATACAATACCGGATATTACGATAACGGGATAAAATTAGCCATCGAGGCAGAAATCATAAATATATGTATCTTTTTTGTCTACATTGATGCAGTCGGTGTGAGCCCACTTAAAACACTTTGAGCACTAAATCCATTGTTCGCCCGAGGTATCTTCAGAGAAGAGTCCAGTACAAAACATACATTCTGCTTCCTCTTCCCCAATGTCACACTCCATGTCAGAATGATCATCTAAAATAAATTCTTCATCTTCTTCAGATGAACTAAAAGCTTCCACTTTCTTAGCACTTTTCTTTTTAACTTTGGTTGTCATTGTCTTCTTAGCAATAGATTTTCCTTTATTTTTATTTGTTTTCTTAAAAGGCTCACATTTGTCTATTTTTAATTTCGGAATTCCCTTTGAAATACTTTTATTTCTTTTCTGTTCTTTTAATAAAATTCTTTCTAAGGCATTTTTGTATGGTGTACCCATAATTAAGGCAGCAGATCCTTTTCTGGACTTTCTTTCTTTAATACTAGACTTGTAAAATAACTAACTCTAGTACCCTCTATGTTTTACTAGAGACGCTAAAATATTATTCAGCGACCTGGGTTTAGCTCCATGCTAAACTAGACATAGGTTTCTTGTTAATCAGATTACAGGTTTCTTAAAAACAGAACTATCCGATAAAAGGCAACTATCCGATATTATGGCACTTTACTCTATATGAAATTAAGGCGTGAACCCTGAACACAGTTACAATTAAAAAAACTGGAAGTACTTGAATTGTAGATATACAGAAAAATCCTAAAATTATTTTCAATTAATCATGTAAAAATGCATGAGTGCGAAAATAATAGAAACCATTAAATCCAGAAACCTACAGTGCCTGGAACATGTCAGCTACATCTATGATCAGATAGTGATGGATGCCATCCTCCTTCGCGGAGGTGGCACGTAAAGAAGAAGAAGAAGATATCTTCTAGACTTCTGCAGTTCTGCTAGATATCAACTCTTCGTCAATACCCAATAAACCTTTGGCGCTGGTATACCCAAGGCTCTTGTGTCAAGTCGATATCGAACTTTCTTTTAGCAACAGTAAGTTCTATCGAAGCCGTTTTACTGTTCTGAAACTTCGTCTTTATGCACCCGATGGGGGTTGACTTTCTGCTTGTTCCCTTTCTTTAATTTTTATTTATGGACTCAGAAGATTCACTAATTTCCGAGTCCCCTTTTGTAGATCAACGACAATTTCCCGACGACCCCTTCCTTCCAATGTATCAAAAATAAATAAATATTTTTTAATATTTATTTCTCTCCATCACTATACGTTTAATTAATAATATTGTATAAATTTCATAGGTAATTAAAATAATCTAATAGCATGTTCATTCATAAATCTGTTGTAAAATCTCTGATTACTCGCCTATTCGCTGCTAATTTTAAATTTAAATTATTTTCACATGTTTTATGCAACAAGTGATCCAAATATTAGTCTCTGAAAAAAATGTCTGTTATATGTAGAAGGTCAATGGTAATTTTAAATGAATTAAACAATAGACAGAAACGTTCTTTGAATGCTATAAAAGTGTAGAAAATTTTTATGGTGTTGATATTGAAATCGTAACGTAATTTTATGTGTTTTTGAACAAATTGGTTAACATAAAACTCTTCGACGTAGTTCCTGTTTATTAATTAGGCAGTTTGTTTTTGGGATAATTATAAATGGCATAACAAGGTGTATAATAAAAAAATTCAAAAATCCGAATTATACAAGGATGGTCGTAAAATAACATAGTTAAAATATATTAAAATAGGAATGGCATAGAATTCTTGTTGACTTTATATAAAGTTTTGTGGTACTGAAAAATTGTGGGAAAGGAAAAAAGACAACTTCAAAAATTATGCGTCGCGCGTAGTATATGTTTAAGTGGGTTGCTATACTAGCCAACACCAAATACACAAAGATGTATATAGGGATGCATGCACTTTGTCCTGCATTTTTCCCAGCGGAACAGGACAGAGATTTTTGTGTAGGACGGGATACAGGACGGTACCACCGCATTTCCCGCGGGACGGCCCGCATGCCCTGCTTATAAAGCTCTGCATGTTCTAAAATCTAAAATATAATCATCAGATAATAATTTTTTTCAATTATATACGTAGTTTGTCAAAAAATATAAATTATATGAAATAAAGTAGGTATTATCTTTATTTTTGGCGCATCATCTACACACACAGACGAAGAAATGGAAGAATTATATGAACACCTCACAGAGTCCATGACGTATCGAAACACTATCTACACGATTATTAATGGGCGATTTCAATGCGAAAATGGGCAAAAAACTAGAAGAAAACGAAAACTGTATTGGAGAATTTGGACATGAAGTAAGAAATGAAAGAGGAGATCTATTGGTTACCTATCTAGAAAACAACAAATTATTTGCCATGAACTCTTTCTTCAAGAAAAAACCACATAGGAAATGGACGTGGATGTCGCCAGATGGGAACACTAAAAATTAAGCTCTAAAAACAGTCCACCTGGTACAACTCAACAAAACCTGAAAAAGAAAATAACGAATGTAAACTCTGAAATATTATCCCCATAACCGGAGAAGAAATAGAAAAAGCAATTAGAGATATGAAAAGAAATAAGGCTCCGGGAGACGATGAAATTCTAATTGAAATGTTAAAAGAAGGAGGGGAAAAGATAAAATACTACCTAAAGGTACTTTTCAATAAATGTTTGTTTGAAGGACAAATACCGCAAGAGTGGAACAAGGCAAATACAATTCTGATATATAAGAAAGGAAATAGATCAAAATTAGCTAACTATAGACCAATATCTCTCTTGTCACAAATCTATAAAACTTTCATACCAAATTTGATGCATACCAACCAGTTGAACAGGCAGGATTTAGAAAGGGGTACAGCACAACCGACCACCTTCACACCCTTAAAATATTGATAGAAAAGACCAATGAATACAACCTTCCAATATACCTAGCGTTTGTTGACTATGAAAAAGCGTTTGACAGCAAAGAACTATGGTCAGTGGAAGAAGCGCTAGTTAATTGCCGAATGGATTCACGGTACAGAATGTTAATCCACAATATATATCACAACGCCACTATGAGAATTCAGCTAGACAGAGATTTACAAACTCCAATAATTAGAATTTGTAGAGGTGTCAGACAAGGGGATACAATCTCGCCCAAACTATTTACTCTGGCGTTGGAAGACATTTTTAAATCTATAGACTGTGACAATAAAGGGATTTGTATAAGCGGGAAATATTTAAATCATCTAAGATTCGCCGATGATGTACTCCTGATAGCAACAACTATGGAATAACTACGAATAATGATTTCAGACCTAGAAAAAACATCTCTTGAGAAAGGACTAAAAATGAATCTAAATAAAACTAAAATAATGACTAATACAGAAGACAGATCAGTAACTACCATAGGTGGAACAAACATAGAACACGTCCAAGAATATATTTACTTAGGACAAGCTATCAGAGCAGACAAAAGTAACCAGACTAAAGAAATAACCAGAAGAATAAGAATGAGAGCTGCATTCGGAAAACTCTCATATACTATCAAAAACCAAAAAATACCTTTAAAATTAAGAACAAAGGTATTTAATGCATGTGTCCTACCTGTTCTGACATATGGTGCCCAGACGTGGACGTGTACCAAGAGCAACTTAGATAGAATAAAGAAAACTCAAAGAGCTATGGAAAGACAAATGTTGGGAATATCGTTGAGAGATAAAAAGAGGAACGAGTGGATAAGATGCAAAACCGAAACAACAGACGCTGTCGAACATGCATTGAAATTAAAATGGAAATGGGCTGAGCATAACTAAAGATATCAGGATGGAAGATGGAATAAAGAAATTGGCCGCTGGAGACCATATACTACAAAAAGATCAAGAGGTGGACCGCAAATGAGATGGAAAGATGACATTGAGCAAAGCGCAGGTCCAATGTAAAAAAGACAAACAGAAGACAGAGACAAATGGAGACAAATGGGAGAGGCCTATATTCAACACATGAATAGATTTTGGGCTATAGATAGATAGATCTTTATTTTTTAACAATATAAAAAATCGTTATGGGGATTCGAGGCTGGTTTTTACAAAACAGAATAAGTTTATCTTAAGTTATCTGGAACATCCTTATAGAAAAGTAATTTTTTAGTTGGAATTAGTAAAACTAAGGATCTTTAATGTATTTGTTTAGTGGAATTGTTGTTGTTTAACGTTATCTAAATTGCTAAATATCATTGCCTTGAGCAAGACGCGCATAGCCTTACATGTACTAGGTACATACATAATTATATAATCGAAATCCATAAAAAACGAAAAAGAAGAAGAAGACAATCGTTATTAAAAAAATTTTATTCTTATTAAAAACTACGGTTTATATCCGTACAAAACGTAGTTTGTATATTCATTAAAGGAAAAAGACTGATAAACAGTCTGAATTATATGTTAATAGGGGTGTCATTCCTTTTTTTTTGCATAAATTCACATAAGCGATTAGATGTTTGTAGCCAAAAACTCATCGGTTTGTCAATGAATCCTAGATTAAGGCAAATTGTAAATTAATAGGAAACTTGTGTGGATCAACCTGTACATTTAAATTTATGTTTAAAAAGCGCACATTTAAATTTAAAAGTTAACGTGCTACAGAGTTTTTTATTATTTTCTATAATAAGGACACAAACAATTTTATTCCATAAGTGGTTTTCACACTGTATAAAAGATTAGGTAGAAATTATATTGGTTTACTTTATCAATTTAAAGAGAGTTTACTTTAGTTAGCACAGAGCTAATTAAATTATTTTAGCTTTTCTACTTACTTATTATTAAATTTCTTTTTGGGATAGACATGAAAATTTATTTTTCCTATTCTTTCTAAGATAAGCATTACATTGCATTAAACCTGCTTTTGCGTAAGGTATCAGCTAAACGAGTATAGATATCAATTTAAGACGCTATTAAAAAAACAAGTACGTTATAAGTATGTACAAACATTCTAGTTAATATTTTAATTAGCATTTCTTTAATCCCATTGTTACCACTTCCTAGAGCTCTGTACTAGCATATTAAAAAAATATTGAATGAGAATGAGGTACAATGGTTACAAGGCCGCGACTGAATAAAAAATCATTAGAAGATCTGATTATTTGAAGAAACGGATGATACTTTGTGTTGCACATTTTACGTAAATCCAAGGTTACTTTTATTATATTTCCACAGGCCTCAGTTGTTTGTTAAATATCGTGCTGTATTGTTCATTGCATGTATTTATATATTCTTTAGATAATTATCTACTTCTTCAACCTTTAGACTAATGACTTAACGGTAAATCAAGTGCGGTTTTTTATATCGATGACAAAAAGTACGGTTCTTATAAATATATTAAACATGAAAAGCTTCTATAACAACGAAGAAATACAAATTAATCTATTAAGTAATAGTCACTGTTACACGTACACATATATGTAAAAGAGAAAATGATATGTATATTCTTTAGATAATTAATATTTCTTATAGTATACTGTTGCAATTATTAACTTTAATTTTCAATTTAGAAGACGTTGTAACAATTTATAGTTTGGTTATTGAGGGTTGAAAAGAGGGACTGAGCAATAACTGGGCTTGGAGACAGGGTAAGCAAATGCATTGAAACGTTTGCGAACGGCTACTCACGTTTTATATATACAGGGTGAGTCATGAGGAACTTTACATACTTCTACATGCTTCTACCATATGTAGAGTCCCTCAGGGAGCATATCATGTGGCCACTAAAAAATGTCAACTCCTCTTCTTTATTAATTAACAGGGTGATTTGTGTAATTGACCATTTATTTCATTTTACTGTAGTGTTTATACGGCTCATTTGATTTTTTTAATTTTTGCATGATACAGTACACTACTATCAAGCATTCGACTGGTATTAGCTAAACTAAAAAATTCCAGGACTGGCTTTGGAAAAATTAATTTAGGGATTCGTATTAAATATTACACCCTGTATATATATTTTTTTAAAATGCAATAAGTGATTTTCAAACTACATAAATAGCCAATGAAAACGACATATGCGACAATGTTGTCGCACTTTTATTAAATTTTTAGTGAACGAACAAATCTTACCAAAAATAGAACAACCATAATTAGGTATCAAATTATAAGGTAATTAATTTAAACAAATGTTATAAATTTCAAACATTTTAATTGAAATGATAAACTGAGTCACTGCACAACAAAAAACAGTAACTACTAACAATAACGAAGAACAATTTAAAAAAAAAACTAAAAATATGTACATAGTTATGATAAACCCATAAATTAGAACTGGAAAAGATACAATAATGGTAATTCCGACTGACAATAAACGTCACGAAACTCAGAAGTTTACTAAGGTATATGCGAACTAATGATATCAATACAAAGCATGATAAAGTTAGTTTGGATCAATTAGCGCCAATAAGAGATCTTATTACCAAGTGGAACGAAAATCAGAAACAATGTTTCTCTTATTCGCAATACGTAACCGTGGACGAAAAGTTGGAGGCTTTTAGAGGATGGTGCTCGTTCCGCCAGTACATACAAAGCAAACCCAATAGATACTGTATAAAAATATTTGCAATGTCGGATGCGAAGTTGTTTTATACTAGTAACATGGAAGTATACGTTGGCAAAAACCAAGTGGGTGGTCCATACTATCTAGACACTAGTACCAAGGCAGTGGAGGGACGGGCCTGTCAATATCTCTACGGATCTAAGAGAAATGTTACCATCGACAATTGGTACACCAGCGTTAATCTTGGTATAAGCTTAAAGGAAAAGGGTTTAACTATCTTGGGAAAAATAAAAGTAAATAGAAGAGAAATTTGCATGTTTTTCTATTAATCACGGGCGATCTATTGGTTTTAGTTTATTTGGGTTTGGTTCAAGAGGAACACTAGTGTCATATAAATAAAAAAAACACAAAAACACTTTGTTATGTTCCACTATGCACCATGGGAACGACGTTGATCATGTGACTAGGAAACCGTAAATCATATTAGCATAATAACAGCACAAAAAGCGGTGTTGACACCGTAAATAAGTTATATGCAAAATATAATGTGGCACACGTTAGTAGAAGATGGCCTATGTTTTTTTTTGTACAGCCTTTTAAATGTTACAGTAATAAATTCCTTTGTTATTTACAATAGTAACATTCCAAATTCCACAAAGACCCGACGAGAAGTTTTGACAAATTTAGTATTTAGCCTTATATACAAACACCAAAAGAACCGAAGTCAAAATGTCTATATAGGTATAATACCCAAGCCAATAAGGATTCGACTAAAGGAGATCTGTCATTTGGATGAAGATGTCGTGTTAGTTCAAAGAACTCCGGGAGCAATTGCGAGGTGTGGTGACTGTGGATGGACAACAATCGAAAAACAAAATATTTTTGTCCGATTTGTAAAGAGTATCTTTGTTTGGAACATGTAAATCCAATTTGCAAGGACTGTAACAATATTCCGGTTTAATTTTATTATGTTTTTTGCCATCTCTTATATTTTCTTATGATAAGTCTTAGTGAAATAATGTTTTATTTTTGTTTAAGAAGTTCTTGGGGACTCATATATTATGTTCTAATTTTAAATTAATTGTAATTTGTTTAGAAAAAAAGAGAATAAATCAAACTATTACCAAAATTGTAGACTATTTTTTGTGTTACGTAAATAAACATCTTAAATAAACAAAATAATAATAGATATTGTTAAAAGAAACTAGAAACAATAGATATTATTTTATTGAAATTTAAACAAAATGCATCCAGAGGACTATTTTTGTGACCGGTGTATTAGACCGTGTGCGACTACTGATACACAAAATTAAACTGCGTCTACTGAAAGTTTAAGCGCAAATAACTTGAAAACTACTTACTCTAACGCATTGAGACACAGGAATGATATTTACGTAAAAAGTAACAAAGAATCAAAAACATGCTGAAATGATTATTACGATGGTGGCGTAAATTGTGAGGGGGAAGGAAGTATCTATCCCACATCACGCCTCTGGTGATAGGGGAAAACTATCTCTTAATAACAATTAAAGTATCCTAGTAACATGTGTAAACTATTTGTCAATTTTGAACAAAAAATATTGGAAGGTGTTAAAATAATGTACTAAAGTAATTTTAGAATATTTATAATAAAACACTCTGTATCTCGGTAAGGAGAAATATTTTTTTTTAAGTGTTTTAGGTTAAATCTTCGTATTTTTTGGTAAGGTTTTTCCAGTTATTGTACGGGCAATTCTTAATGAAACACCCTGTATAAATTACCCAAAACGTTAAATAGAACTCTCTAGTGTCTCAGTTAAAGACAACACCATCCAAACAAGGAAATTAGTTTAATAAAACTGTCATGCAAACATACATTCTTATTTTTATTTTTTCGGAAAACAAGACAGAGTTGACCGAAGATGTAACCATAAAATTTTTATGGGCTTTATTGAATAAACTATAAACGTGGATACAATTTGTATAACATAGTAGAATTATTCAAAATCTAAGCTAAAACGATGATAAAATTTCTAAAATGGGTGTTATAAAAAGTTTACGACTCGATACAACCAGGTCTTAGAAACAAAGTAGATATGAGACTTTTATAGAAGTGTTTGTGTATAAGAAAACGGTTAAAATAGTTTCACTTACTAATAGCTTTTTATTAATGTTTATAAAGATCATGCCTACCAAGATATTTATTAAAAAAAAAAATAAGCGGCTACAGTATAATAAAAGTTTATGGATTACGCTGAATGAAACATATTACATTGCTAATGAAAATCAAGAACTTCTTTTTTCTTAATAAATTAGTTGTACTTTCCCACTGCTGGACACATGTATATTATAAGTTCTTGAATATTTTTCTATTCTGAATTTGTCACATTTCTTAAGTTTTAAATTTAACTATATTAAATACATATGTATACTTTTTCGTAAGCAATGAATCCATAAACGGGAGAGGATTACCTACGGCGACTTAAAAATTAACTGTTAGTAAAAAAAATAAGCAATTTTATATTCCATTCTTTTTATTTCTCCTGATTTAGGCCAGACATTACCTGTGTCTGTTTTTACATCCACCAGGATATTCTGTAACTTTCACGAATCCATCATCATTATAATACGAGTTTAAAGATTTCTCCAGAATAAAGTCTTGACTAACCACATAGCTTCTTGTCGCTTAAAATTTTAAATTTATAAAAGACATTACTGCATTGTTTCATATTGCCTTCTCTATGTTATAGGATACCATTGCCAAAAAAACTAGGAGCAAAAGTTTGTGAAGACTATAGGATCATTAGACTAATGAACCATCTGCTGAAGCTGTTTTTAAAGTCATCCACGCCAAGCATTTACCGGAAATGCGAGGAACAAATTGCGCCCAATCATTTTGGATTTGTGAATGCCGTTGGTATGAGGGAAGCTTTATTTAACGTGCAGGTACTGTTTCAGAAATGTAGAGATGTCAGCTGTGATGTTTTTGCATGCCTGATTGACTACAGGAAGGCTTTCGATAGAGTTAGGCATGAACAAATGATGGAAGTACTGAAGACGACAGGGATTGATGGAAGAGACCTAAAAATAATAACCAATTTACCAAGCTAATGATCATCAGCAAGGAAAATATAATTGGAGCAAATCTGTATGTATTGAACGTGTCTCACTGCACAACTACTTGGAAACTATAATCAACGAGTCATGGAACAATAACCAAGAGATTAAATGTCGCATCAAAAAGGCAAAAAGTGCATTCTTTACTACAAGTACTATGTTCAAGAGCCATAAACGTGGACATTAAAGGCGGAAACTCTATCAAAATTTTAGGCTTTTGAGCTATGGTTTACAGAACGATCCTGAAGATAACATCGACAGACAAAGTCACCAATGAAGAAGTACTGTGGAGGATAAACACACCCGCGGATTTGGTCAACATCGTGAAGGGCCGTAAGCTGCGGTACTTGGAACATACAATGAGATATTAAGACAGATATGAGCTACAACTAATGTATTTTGCAAGGTAAAATTGAAGAAAAAAGGGCTCAGGACGAAGAAGAATATCCTGGCTTGCTAACCTGACAGCATGTTATAGAAAGACCTCAACACAGCTATTCCGTATTGCAAATAACAAAGTCATCATAGCCAGAATAATCGCCAACGTTTGAGACGAAGCACCCTAAGAAAACGAGTTTAATAACTCTGCTTATATAAAAAAATGCATTTCGTTGACGGACTGTATTTAGTTACAATCTCTATTGCGACCTAAAACAGCCACGCACCGCACTAGGGAGCCATCCAAGACGGCTTTTAAACTTTAATACTAGCTGAAAACCTGATGTTGTTGTCCCGACGCGTTTCTCAGTGGTTTCGAGAAGGTTACGGTCGAATCTTTTCCACTTGCTGAAAAACCCCAATCTCACTTCACTACAGGATACACTATTATCTAGAGAGACTATTATCCACTGAGAGATACAAAGATGAACGGATGATACTTTTACCTGTAGCGGTTTAATTTTATGACGAACTCGTTACAGGTCTTTCCCTTTTTAAGGTATGGCTGCCTCCTTTTTTGCGAGGGTCTAAGTAGGGGATGAAGAGTAATGTTGTTTGGGGCTGAAAGTTTTTGAATGATAGCTTGCTCGCAGCTTTTGTTCAGATGAGTGGTGATTGTCTATTCCATGCTGTTACTAAAAGTTTTTAGGAACGGGTTATTTCAGCTTTTTTTGGCAAGTGCGGGCTAATATCTGCGATATATTATTGGGATGGTTTCTAATATGTTCCAGTACTCATCAAAAAGTTCGTTACCTGCTATGTTTAGAAGTTTAGTAGGCTAGTATAGAACATTAGCTTTTAGAATTCCGGTGAGGACATGTCGTCGTCGGTGGCAGGTTTTTTTATAAACCTCCTTTGCTTTGTTGTTTGATCCATTTATAGTAGAAAAAACGTATCTCTTACTTAGGTTAAGTAGCCTATCATAAATGGAGTCTACTCTTGCTATTTGGTGCATTATCACTGACGATAAGTCGTAGTTTTTACCCATGATTATCTTCAGGATTATTCTTCCTGTGCCCATGACTTGATTGCCTTGTCTTCTGTTTGGTAGAGTATATTTTGCTCTGTATTTAATAATTAATCTTAAGAAGGTTTTATATGTGTGTACGAGAGTAACTTGACTAGTGTTCCCAAATTTACCACTTAGTGCTGTTAGGAGTTTGGCTATTTCTTACCATGTCAAGGGTGTTTCTGAAGTCAGCGTTCCAAATAAGTGTTTTTAAGTATTCGAAATTCAGGTAAAACACTGACAGTAAAATTAAGCCTTTCTCCGTTAAGCACTATGGGGTTTCATTGTTCCTGCTCTAGTCGAGAGCATTTGGGATTTTTGAATAAAGTGGAATAAAGTTTTGAATAAAGAAGGGTTTAATGTTACTCTCTATTTGTTACATGACTAGACTATTTGGTCGAGTTGTGCTTGCACTCTGTTGAACACAGAACGACCTCTACCGACAGACCTGGGAGGACCTATGGAGAGTTGGGCCGTGTCGTCAGCGTATAGCAGGATACTCTCAGACGAGGTCGCTTTTATAGACTGTATATAGTATTGGCGCAATTATTGAGCTTTGAGGTACTCCTGTAAGACGAGTGATTGCAGTGGATAGTTAGTTTCTGACTTTGACTCGTATAGTCCGAGCCGTTAAGTAGGACTGTATTATTTTCAGGAACTGAATGGGCATGGCAGCTTGGTGGAGTTTTTCAATCAGTCCATCATACCAGCCTTTTTCATATCTAAAAAGATGCCAATAGCTTGCCTGTTGTTCTTATTTATTGTCTGAGAAATGAAGTGTGCAGCTTTTATAAATTCATTTTGTGTGACGCGACCAGCTCTGAATCCTAATTGGACATTTGGTATGATGTTAACTGGTTCTGGGTGTTCTACGAGTCTTTCCTTTAGATCTTGCCTAGAGTATTAAGTAGAGAAATAGGTTTATAGGATTTAGCACTGGTTGGAATTTTCCTAGTTTAGGGATCACTATTTTGCTGGATATTTTCCAAGGGATAATGAAGTGTTTTAGCTGAAGGCAGGCATTAATAGTTTCGGCAAGCAGCGGGAATATGGCTTCTGGCAGTTCTTCAAGTAGATACGATTTACTGAGAATTCCTGAAAATTATGGAGAAAATAATACAATGGATGACACCGATATTTAATCAGATCTACAATATAGGTAAATTATCACAAGGGTCACTTTTACCAGTACAAGAGGGTACTACCTATCGCCAAAAGCAATTTACACATACAAGGTTTAGTTTTGGAGATGCTGTAGGTACAAAGAAAGCACGTTTTGCTATACAATTTCTACTCCAGCGCTACACAAATATTAACTGTGACATATACATATGTTTTGTCGACTATCGGAAAGCATTTGATAAAGTAGCATAAATTAAAGTATTATCTATATTAGGAAATAGAAATTTTAATGATCTTAGAACAATCAAGAATCTATATTATAGTTATACAGAAAAAATTAAAACAGACCACGAACAGAGCTATAACGACGTAATAAAGAGAGGTATTTGACAGGGTTGCGACTTATCGGCCATATATTTTAATATTTGCTCAGAAAACATATTTAAATCAACCCTAGAAGACATTGATTAGGTGGAACTGATAAATGGATAATATCTGTATAATTTTAGATATAAAGACGATACAATACTGTTTAAAGATAGCATGTAAGGTCTACAGACAGTAGTTACTTAGGTAATACAAGTAAGTCAAGAGTAAGGCCTCAACTTTAATAACAAAAACAATTATTACAATAAAAACATGTACCGCCACATCAATGAATAACTAATTAACAGCCAATTATACAGGTAAGCAGCTATTTGCATCACTTCAACTGCTTGAGGGTTTTGAGAAGTAGAGCTATAGAAGTAGGTTGAGAGTCTCCAGAGTTTATCGTTTGTCAGACAGTGAAGGCATGAGAAGACTGAGTAAGGAATGTAGAATTTTTTTAACTATGAATAAATGCAAGTTAGAATATTGGTGTGGCTTAATGGGAAATCAACAGCTTATATTGCAAGTAAAATTACAAATTGGAAGAGATCTAGACAGACGAAGAATCTCCTGGCTCTGGAATCTTAGAAAGGGGTTTTACCTACCTATTACACTTACAATACTACTACACTCAGTCACCAACATCCATAGCTCATTGGTATATTAATAAGAAGGAAGAAACACTTTTGGCATATTGATTCCTTTAAACTGATTGTTGAAATTAGAATTGTTGCCTAAACTTCTCTAAATATTAACAAAGTCTAAATAAACATAACAAAGACTATAACGTTTTTGTTTTCAATTTACTTCGTACCTATACTAAAGGGTGATTCATTTAGAAGTACTTTTTTGGTGGGGATTTGATTGGAGATCGTGCATGAATGCTGTTAAACTGACATTTCGCTTTTGTTCAGTATTGTTTGACATTTCATGATGGAAAGACTTAGCCCGGCACAGCGTCTAGAAATTATTAAGTTGTATTTTGAAAATGGGAGTTCTGTGAGGAATGTATTTCGTGCGCTTAGAGCAATTTATGGTCCACATATACGGCCTACCAAACGTAGAATTCGCTTTACGATTAGTAAGTTTAAAACCCAGTTATCATTATTGGATAACACGCGACCAAATTGACCACATTCAGCACATACTGAAGAAAATATAGCGGTGGTAATGGATAGTGTACTCGAAAATAATGAAGAATCGATTCGTCGCCGTTTTCAACAGCTTGGTCATATGCAAAAACTTGGCGTATTTTACAAGGATCATGGTTTAAAAGCATACAAAATTCAATTAGTGCAAGAGCTGAAGCCAACCGACCTTTCTAGTCGTCACTGTTTCAGTCGATGGGCTCTTGATAAGCTTTCAGAAGATCCACTGAGATCCACAAACAACCCAAAGAAGTTCAAGAGTTGCCATTACACCATGAAAAAACAACTGATTGGTGTGGTTTATGAGCTAGTGGAATCGTTGGTCCATATTTCTTTAAAACAGAGGCCGGCCAGAATGTTACTGTGAATGGAGACCGTTATCGTGCCAGGATAACGGACTATTTGGTACCTGACATTGAAGCTCGTGGTCTCGGCGACATTTGGTTTCAACAAGATGACGCGTCTTGCCAGACAGCCCGTGTAAGCATGGCTTTACTGCGAGAACGATTCGGTGAACAAATTATTTCACGCTTTGTACCAGTGAATTGGCCGCCTAGATCCTGTGACATCTCACCTCTAGACTCTTTCTTTTGGGGATACCTAAAGTCCAAAGTCTACATGAATAAATCAGATACGATTGAGGCATTGGAAGCCAATATTACTCGAGTCATGGGTGAAATACCAATCGAAATGCTGGAACGAGTCATCGAGAATTGGAGCTTCAGAATGAACCAACTTAATCGTATTCATGGCCAACATTTAAAAGAAATTATCTTCAAGAAGTAATTGTAAAGAATGGTTCTTTTATGTGATAATAAATATTTTCAAATAAAATTTATTTTTTTCATTGTTTTTTCTTGTTGAAAAAAAAAAGTAGGGTAGATCGGGGCTAGTTGTGACAGAGGCATGTTGTGACAAATAGTTTTATAGACTAACCGTAGGTAGCAGCGTCGCCCGGTTACCCAGAATTCCACGTCCGCATGTCCTCAGTCTGTTTGTGTAGTTTGGTTGTGATGCTATGCGTTTCTGCCGCTTTATAAAATTATATGTCATTTCGTTGTAACGAAGTAAAATTTTGCTGTTGTCTTTGAATTGTTATTTCACTTTCAAACCACAAGGTAAGAAACTTATTCTAGTTGTAGTAGATAGTTTGTTTATTTCTCTCTAGTAAGACACAGTTTGGTTTCTATACGACGTGTCAAGGTCTGTGCAAGTGGCTTTATGTAAAATGGCGTACGGTGGGGCTAGTTGTGACGAAAGGCTTGGGGCAGATTGTGACAGTGTCACAACATGCCCCTACTAATTTTAATGCATGTTTATGGGTTTGTTACAGATAATGGTGAGAAATTATAAAAGTAAAACGGAACGTGGTCGGAGTAATATAAACAGTTACGAGTCGGCTTCGTTAGATGTTAAGTCTGGATCGTGTAGTTTAAGGCAAGCAGCTGAAAAATATGGCGTTAACCGGATGTCCTTACTTAGATATATAAAAAAACAACAAACCAATCCAGATGGAGTGGTAGAAATGGGTTACAAAAGACCTCGAATGATATTTTCACAACAACAAGAAGAAGAGCTCTGTGAATATGCTGTTCAGGCAGCGAAAATATTTTATGGTATTAGCCCAAAAGAAATGAAAAGTTTAGCTTTTGAATTTGCTATAGCGAACAAAGTTCTTGTGCCTGAGAATTGGGTAGCAACAAAACACGCCAGTAATGATTGGTTTACAAAGTTCATGCAACGTAACAATAATGTGTCTATTCGTGTTCCTGAGGCTACCAGCTTAAGTCGGAGTACAAGTTTCAACAAGCACAATGTCGGACTCTTTTTTGATAACCTCGAATTAGTATTAAGTCAAAACCATTTTACAGCTAATGATATTTGGAATATAGACGAGACAGGGACTGGGACTGTCCAAAAACCGGTAAAAATCATAGCGAAGAAAGGCGAGAAAAGAGTTGGTGGTGTCACTTCAGCTGAGAGGGGGACCAATGTTACTATGGTTCTTGCTATTAACGCAGAGGGTAACTCAGTTCCTCCTATGTTCGTTTTTCCACGTAAGTTTTACAAGGAGCATTTTGTACGTGATGGGCCAGTAGGTTGTTGTGGTACTGCTAACCCAAGTGGCTGGATAACAGGCCCGGACTTTTTGTTTTTTATGAAGCATTTTGTAAAAAAAGTAAGGTGCTCAAAGAAATCACCGGTTTTAGTTCTGTTAGACAACCACAGTGCTCACCTATATATCGAAGTCCTTGACTATTGTACAGAGCACGGTATTACTCTCTTATCGTTCCCTCCCCATACAACAAATAGACTTCAACCACTGGATGTTTCCGTTTTTGGTCCATTTAAGAAGTTTTTAAACGACGCCATGTGTGGATGGATGAAATCTCATCCTGGAAACACAGTCTCAATTTATGACATCCCAAGTATAGTGAAAACAGCATTACCTAAAGCTGTAACACCAACAAATGTTCAGGCAGGATTTCGTTCTACAGGAATATGGGAATTCAATAGAAACATTTTTAATGAAGAAGACTTTCTGTGTTCTTCGGTGACCGACCGACCTTTGAATAGGCCTATTGACATCGTAGATGGTAATGAGGAAGCCAGTGCTGGGCAGCTTAAAGAGTTTCAGCATCTCGATGAACCTGAACCGTCGTCATATTATGCTAACCAGCCAGGACCCTCCCATACCTATCAACCAGGACCATATCAACAAGGATCATCGCAGGTCAACCTACCAGGATCATTCCATGCCGAAGTTCTGCCTGTCAGCCCTATGGATATAAGACCTCTGCCAAAAGCTGGTCCTCGAAAAAATAAAAAACGCAAGAGCTTAACATCTGCAATTTTGACTAGCACACCTGTCAAGGAGACAATTCGCAGTGAAGAGTTAAAGAGGAAGGAAACAATAAAGTGCAAAGAGGATAAAATAAAGAAAAAATTATTTGACTCAAAACAACTGTTGCCTAAGAAAAAAGCAGCGCCAAAGAAAGAGACCGCAACAAGAAAAAGAGAAGACAGCTCAGAAGAAGAGGAAGAAGATTACTTTTGCTTAGTTTGTATGGGACCATATAAAAAGTCTAGGTTAGGAGAAGACTGGGTGCAATGTATGGAATGCAAGAGGTGGGCTCATGTAAAGTGCACAAAAGATGATCTTTATTATGTTTGTATAAACTGCCACTCTTCAGAACTACAAGTAGAATCAGCACAAATTGACGATAGCGATTAAGTTTTTTATTTTACTTTAAATTCACTAGATGTTTTTCTACACATTTGTTTCTTACATAAACATTTATCAAACATTTATGTATCTATACTTAACTATAAAATAAATTTATTATGGAAACTTTGTTATTATTCTCCAACTAAAGTTTATTATATTTAAAAATATTTACTGTCACAACCTGCCCCAAGTTCGTCACAACTTACCCCATATTGGGGCAAATTGTGACAATATGTGCATTTTGTAAAACTATTTACATACTGTAAGGTATTGCTTAAAAATTGCTGATGTTCCCAAATAATGATTCCCAATTAAAAATAGTACCTCATTAAAGTAATCTAACAGCCCTAAAAATTACGAAAAAAATGTTAAAAATTATTTTGTCCAAAGTGGCACAACTAGCCCCAGTCTACCCTACCTCTAAATGAATCACCCTTTATTATGTATTTATTCGACTTTCCTTGTAGATAATGAATACACAATTTAAATCCATAATGTCTACTTTTTGTGGATTATTTAAACGTAAACACCGTCCGTTTGATCAAATCCATCTTTAAGGTCAAATAGAGCGCGAATTGGACTAGTAGGTGTAGAAACCAACACCAATTAATTTTATGACCAAATAACTCCACTTCGGAGGTCACCTCCGATGACAACAAATGAATAAAAATTAAAAATTCCAAGATACAATAAATTTCGACTGCTTCGTCAGGGTCGTCTTCTAGACATCATCGTTACCAGTAAATCTAATAATATTTATGGTTTTTAGAACAAATAAAACATCACAAATAAAAATAAAGTTAATATTGGAGATGTGTGGTTAGTTCATATGATTCAGTGATCTTTATTACCGTAAAGTAAAGGTCAGAATTAAATATTTAGAAAAATACTGTATCAGACAAATTTAGATCATATAAGACGGAAGCAGAAGAAAAGCGCTAGTAAGTTGATAAGATGCGCTAGTCATTTTATTCATGGATAAGATCATTAAGACAAAATAAACAAAAAACTGAGCACCAAATTAAAAAATACATATTCAGCCAATTGATGAAAGTTAATATTGTTCTAAAGCTATTTTCTTGTGGCATTTTAAATTAATTACTATTTAAATGGGAATAAGCCACAATTAAAGGTTAAAATACGTTTATTGACGTTTCAATTTCCACTTCGGAAATCGTTCTCAAAATACAAACATTAGTAAATTAAACAAATTTTGTTTTTTGTTACTTAGTGAAAAATTCTTCAAATATATGAATACTACAAATGGGTCTAAGTGGTATATTCCTTTTATGAACTTTCGGTACTCCATAAAAATGAGGGGTCTTACTGTAATGAGGTGTAATTAATCTTCTCTGATAACTGGGTAAACAATCTTTAAACTTGAATAAAGTTCTATATATTTTGTTTTCCATAGGTTTTGTTGGATCCTTTGTTAATTTTGTATAAGGTCCGTTTATTATTAGATCTTTAATTTTGTTTTCATATTGAATTCTATCCATTACCACAGTTGCATTCCCCTTGTCTGCTGGTAGGATGATTATGGAGTCGTCATTTTTTAAAGTTCTTATAGACTTTAGTTCCTCTTTGCTTATGTTTTGTTCAATTTTAATAGACTTTTCCAATTCAAGTTTACATAATACTCTGTATTATGTAAACAGACTAAATATATCAGCTATAATGGAGTTAATAACATTATGTACTGATAATACATATTTTCAACTAAATAATGAATTCTATAAACAAAGTTTTGGTCTAGCAATGGGCTCTAGTTTATCTCCATTATTAGCCGATATATTTATGGAAGATTTTGAAACAAATATTATTTCTAAACAAAATTTAAAACCCTCAGTATGGTGGAGATATGTAGATGATGTATTCTCAATATGGCCTCATGGATCAGAGTTGTTGGACACATTCCTAAATGATATAAACGATAAAGAAGAGACATTAACATTTACCATGGAAAAGGAATATAATAACACATTACCTTTTCTGGATGTTTTAATCTCTAAGAACGATACTGGATACGAAACTCAGGTGTATAGAAAACCAACACACACCAACAGATATTTAAATTTCAAATCAAATCACAATATTAATATTAAAAAGGGAATCATTAAATCCTTATACGATAGAGCCAAAATTACTTGTTCTAACGAAAATTCGTTCTTGGAGGAAAAACATTTGTTAACATCTGTTTTATTAAAAAATGATTATCCTTTATCGTTTATAAATAAGGAATTTTCAACAATCGATAGAATAGAACAAAACAACTTAGAACGAGACCCTACAGCATATACAAGGAATAATACGAGGAAAATAACAATACCATACATAAAAGGATTATCGGAAAAGCTTAAAAGGATAGGAAATAAATTCAACATTTCAACAACATTCAAAACAACAAACACGTTGAGATCTATTTTGTCCAAAACCAAACCTAACAATGAACAAGAAAGGACAAGGAATTGCATTTACAAAATACCTTGTGAATGCGATCAGTTTTATTTAGGTGAAACATCAAGGCCATTAAATGTTAGAATAAGTGAACATCAATGCTATATTAAAAATAGAGAATTTGATAGATCTCAAATATGTAAACACGCATGGGATAATGAACATAGGGTTCAATGGAATGATTCAAATATAGTCCTAAAAGAAACGGATGGTAAAAAGAGAAAAATCAAAGAAGCGGCTCTAATTATGCTAAATGAGACCAATTGTGTCGCGAAATCCTCGGCAGAATGTAATAGGATCTGATTACCCATATTGAAAGAGGAAGTTATTAAAAGGAAAATACCAGTATTGGTAAGTCAGTAACATATAGAGAATACATCATTTATGTTTTTTAAATAACAAGCATATAAAATCGGAATTTGGTGTTTATTGAAGGTAAACTAAATGCACGATCAAATACTTACCATGTCGGGATAGTATTATGAGGTTTTTTCCTGGTTTTTCCCTCATAATTTACTATGGAATCACTAACAGGAGAATTTTACTGTCATCGTGGCATGTATTTGTCTTTTTAAAGACGAATTACATGTTATGATCTTTTCTGACGGATATTCTCAAGTTAAAGTTGATTTCATGTAATCGGATGAACTATCTTATAAGTAAAGTCGTCCCAGGAACGCAACTCAACAATATTGGCAATATCATTTTAAAGTCGCCTACTTTAAAATGTATAATGTATGTCTGAATTGTCAATATAGATGAGTCAGATAAAATTAAATTATTAGAAGAATTTTTCACTAAGTAACAAAAAACAAAATTTGTTTAATTTACTAATGTCTGTATTTTGAGAACGATTTCCGAAGTGGAAATTGAAACGTCAATAAACGTATTTTAACCTTGAATTGTGGCTTATTCCCATGTAAATAGTAATTAATTGATGAAAGTTGTTTAAAAATACGAATTAAATATTTCTAGAACATATTGTTTCACAACAATTCAGGTAAGAGAACGGAAGAGCAGGAAATAGAGATAACCACTATGATTTATTAATTATATACATGAGTAAAACTCTTCTAAAAATGCCTACCCCTTCTTTTAATTCTCTGCCTTTTGGCCTATAGCCCTTTCTTTACTAATCTATTCTCATCCATTCTAAATATGTGTGTATTCTAGTTTAGATTTTTTTTACTTTTTTCTTTATATGTTCCTTTTAACTAGTTTTCTTTTCTTTGTTGCACTTCGTTTGAATATAGTAATGTTGGTAATGTTATAGTGTTATATATTTCCCTATTTTTAGGTCTAGCCTTTTATTTTAATTTGGTGGATGGTAACCAGATACAGAACACTCGATATCTCCATCTACTCTTAATATCGTATTTTTTGCATTTGCCTCTATTTAGTCTTGCATTTATAAATGTGTTTTCCAAATTTTATTGTTTCTATTTCCTCTGTCTATCCATTCATAATTAGTCGTTGCATCTTTCTCGAGACATCCGCTAAGAGTGTCCTTAGACTATCTACGTATTTGATCTGTTTGTGTTGTGTAGACTGTCTTGCGTCCGTGGTAGAATACTGCACTTGCATCCTGGGTAATGCTAATAAGCTAAAGTGTTGGTAAGTCAGTCCCTAGATCTTTATCCTAGGTAATCTAGACGAAAAAAAAAATAAAAACGGAAACATAGCTGATTATACGAGTACCAAACGGTTTTTCAAAAAACCAGATAACCAGAAACTTTGGAAATATTTCCAACATTTGTCAAATTAAGTATAGAAAGTATCTCTAGACCAACGAATAAATACATATCTATACTGCTCCTTGACAATGAAGTCGATATTATTGCTGTCCAGGATATCGTTGGCGATCCAAGAAATTTATGACACTAACGAAAAACATCTCCTAAAATGGGGAAAAATACATATTTATACTCTTGTGGGGACAACCTAGGACTACATATTTGGCGTTGCTACACACAGTGGAAGCAATATTGGGTCAGTTTAGTTAGTATCAATAGATATACTTCACAGTATTAATATGGTCACAATTCAAAATAGAGCGACTAGTCAATCTAAGTCAATCCAAATTCCGAGTTATGTTTTGTAAACCAAAATAATTGATACCATCCAATTCCGTGCTCAAGAAAAGTCCATAACAAGTTCCATCATTCACAAAACCTACCTATGAATTTTAAAAGAAGTGATTGGAATAAATACACTCTACAGTTAGAAAAGTCTGTGCAAATGGATCCCTCCAGCAGCCAACTGGGAAAAACCGCTTAGCTATTTAGCTATTATAGCGGCTAGAATATATATATATATGTATATATATATATATATATATATATATATATATATATATATATATATATATATATATACTGCGCTCCAAAATTAACGCATAATTTTAAAAACTGTGGTAAATCAAATAATTTTAATGTTTCGATTTTTTTGCTAATATATTATTGTTATCCCCGGTATATTGTAAAATTTGTCGAAAGAACGGTAAAAAACGCTGATGTTTTAACCATTTTTTGCAAAAAAATTAAAAACATGCTAATTGTGCTTCATTTTATTTCGAATTTAGTTGAGTTGGATTACGTTGTGCTGAACGTTTAAAGGAGGTTTTCAAGTTTATTAAGTGTTTTTTCTTTGAAATGAACCACAAGACTTACCAAAAACTACCTACACCGCGGAAGGGCACCAATTGGCCCATTATTGACCAGAGACCATAGAAGGCAAAGATTGCATTTTGCTCGTGAACATGTTGATTCGAATAATGACGATTGGAGAAGAATATTGTTCACCGATGAATCCAGGTACTGTCTTTTTTCTGATGACAGGAGAAACCGAGTGTATAGAAGGCCTGGGGAACGCTACGCACAGTGTAACACCGTAGAGACTGTACAGTATGGCGGCGGCTCAGTAATGGTGTGGGGTGGGATTAATTTAGAGGCTCGTACGGAATTAGTTAAAATAGATCGCGGTTGGCTTACATCGCAGAGGTATGTAACAGACATTTTAGAAGAGCATGTCGTGCCATTTGCACCATTTATTGGGGATAAATTCATGCTTATGCAAGATAATGCCGGGCCACATACGGCAAGAATTGTGCAGCAGTATCGTCAGGAGGTTAGAATGCCTGTAATGGATTGGCCTGCGAGAAGTCCTGACATCAACCCAATATAACATGTTTGGGACAAAATAGGCAGACAACTACGACAACTACCTAATGCATTAAACACATTAGATGAACTGTTTTTGCGGTTGGTTAAAATTTGGGATCAAATTGATCAAGAAGAAATCAGAACGATTACTCTTAGTATGAGAGATCATTGTCAAGCAGTAATAAATGCCAGAGGAGGCAATAATCGATACTAGTACACGGTACTAGTATTTTCTTTAACTTTAAAAATTTTAAATTTCGTCATTAATTTATAATGTTAGTTTGTTTAGATCAGTTGTTTGTTTAGATGTTTAGATTTATGATGTTATATTGTTAATTTCAATACATTTTTTGTAAAAAAAAGAAAAGTTTTTTATTTAAGATGTTTTAAAACAACCATAAAGGAGAAAAGAACAAAAAAAATTTTTTCATTACAACTCAAAATAAGAATTTAAAAATTATGCGTTAATTTTGGAGTGTAGTGTATATATATATATATATATATATATATATATATATATATATATATATATATATATATATATATATATAGCCCAGCCTCATCAGACACTTGGGCTGATACAAATTCAAACTCGGAAAGTCCAACGAATGTCTCCCAAAACTTCACTACAATAGTAATTAGCTTACAAAGCCTCCTAGGCCATATATTTGGCCATTTAATTTAATAAAGCGATAGCGGCTTTCGCTAAAAGATTTCATCTTTTACACATTTCGCATAGCGCAAAGGATACAGAAAACGATATTATCATATCGTTTTCGTTCACGGCCGCCAAAGCAGGTGGCGCCTTTGTAAGCTAACTACTGTTGTAGTGAAGTTTTGGGAGACATTCGTTGGACTTTCCGAGTTTGAATTTGTATCAGCCCAAGTGTCTGATGAGGCTGGGATAGGCCGAAATGATCATAACACTTTATTGATACCGATTCGAGCACGGGAAGTTTAACGAATTTGTCCTCCTAGGCCATATATTTGGCCATTTAATTCAATAAAGCGATAGCGGCTTTCGCTAAAAGATTTTATCTTTTACACACACATATATATATATATATATATATATATATATATATATATATGATAAAATGATATTATTATTAGTGGAATCAAGAAAAAGAAGTGATTGCATACAACTGAAAGTCTAGACTTTAAACATTCTATTGATCCCATGAGAATCATATAAAAATGACAAATACCGCACAACGTGTATTTGTTTAACGGCTTTAAAGAAGCTGAAAATTGCATACGAAATATTTTCGCCTTTAAAGCGCATTTTGATTTTTCTCGGTAGGACACTTTGATCAAAAGATACAAATTTTATTTAAAAACTTGATATCAAGCGCGTAGGTAACTGACATTTAAAATCGCCACTCGCTTCAAGCGTTGTTTCTAAGTGAACGGCTCGTTTTACACAAAAAGTAATAATAAAACATTTTGGTTCAAAATTACCTCAGCTGCATTTCTTATTTGAAACATTTCTTACTATGGCTTACAGATTCTTAGCAAATCGATGATTTCCGATACGCGGGGGGGGGGGGGTTATGGAAAGTGTGTGGGTATTGAAACACTTGAATCACAATTTCAGTTAAAACTACATTTAATTTAACGTTTCTATTTCTACATTGCAAATCATTTTCAAAATACCAAAGTGGAAATCGAAACGTCAAAATAAACACATTTTCAACTGAAATTGTGGTTAACCCCTATATTAAAAAAAATTAAAATGCTACAAGAAGATGGCTTTAAAATAATAATAATTACTTATCGAAATTAAGACTAAATTATAAAAGGAAATAATTTTTTAAATTTGCAATCAATAATATATGCTTCTTTAATAAATACATTCGTACGCCGCTGATGTGTTTACTATTAATTTTCAAACCGGACCCTTCTCTGATCGATGAACTACATTTCTGATCAGATTTGTTTTGCTAGATTAAAAACGAGTAATTATCTGTAAACAGTAACATTATTTTCGGGAACCTTAACACGCGAAATAGAACTAATTAGCCAATGAAACTTTCTTATTAAAATAAAGAGTTTTAAAATTATGTGAGCCGTTAGGTTTAGTTTAAATGTGTTAGGATTTTTTTCTGTGAGTAAGCCTACCATTTCTTCAAGCAACAGGTAAGTCCTTCGTCTATAATAGACATTTTTAATAATTTATAAAAGAGAAATATTATTGATACACGCAAGTTACCTTTCTGTAAAAAGAGACTAGAATTTATTATGTAAATATAGCATTTTTTTATACAATAACTTAATAACAAAGGAGAGATTAGTTGCATTATATGATACTGATCTTCGTCAGTTCCTCAGTAAAAATCAGTGAAAGCGCAGTAAAACGTCAGAATAAAAATTGAAAACGGGCCTAATCAGAGCTGTGACTTGACATTCTTGTAATTTGCACCTTTATTACATTCTTAGTTAAACCCAATGCTCCTTCTCCCACTTATAAACTATATCTATTGAGTTTGGCGACCAGTATGGCACAAATTCTTCTCGTATGTATGTCGGACATAAATGTATAATACAAAAAGTAAATGACTTTAAAATGATATTGACAATATTTTTCAGTTGAGTACGACTTTGTTGTAAACATGCATGGGAAAATGAATATATAGTTCAGTGGATAGATTTAAGTATAGTCCTGAAAAAAAAAACAGATGCTAAAAGAGAAAAATCAAAAAGCTGCTCTTATTATGTTAAATGAAACCAATTAACAGAAACACATTGAAAGAAAAAATCAATAGACACAAGATACCACTATTAGTAAGTAAATAACATACATCATTTAACATACGTCGAGGATACATCATTTATGTTTTAAAATAACATACATATAAAATAAGAGTTTGATGTTAATATTAGGAGTAAACTAAATTTAAGAACAAATACTGACCATATAGGGATAGTATCATAAGCTTTTTTCATGGTTTCATACAAACAGAAGATTTACTGTCATTATTGCATGTTGTCTTTTTTAAGATAAATCACATGTTATGATTTTTCTGACAGGGATTCTTAATTTATTGTTGATTTTATGCAATCGAATGAACTATCTTTCAATAAAGTCGTCCCAGGAACGCAACTCAAAAATATTGAAAATATCATTTTAAATTCATCTACTTTAAAATGAGTAATGTCGAATTCTAGAGAAAATATCCACTTTTTTGTTGCCAAAAACGTTGATTTTGCAATTTGGGACCAGTTTTGTTTAGTTCTTTAGTACATAAAACTGACGAAAAAAATAGTGGCGCCACCCGCAACGAGAGAAATCATGTCTTTTTTCCGAAATTTCAAAACTTTAATGAGCGAAATAATAGTGATTTGGAGTATAAAATTGTCGCGAATTAAAATCACTGTAGAATCTGTTCAAAACCACCTACAAACCTTTTTTACAAAAAAAATAATAATAAAGGTATTTCCTGCACCAGATTCTTTAAAAATTTTAATATTTTATTGTTATCAGACCCTGTTCTAAATTGTGGCAATTAAGTATAGAGAATATTACATAAAAAAATCAGTATTTCTTAAAGACTTTAGAAGGCAAAACATATACAAGATTCATTTGAAATAAGAAAGTTTATAAGATTCTCATAAAAACGAAAGAACTGACAACCATGTAAATACCACTATAATATCGGCCAAATCACAAGACTTTTACATACCAAAATCTATAAAAATCCTGCAAGCTGTTTCCGAAATAATTCAGGCTGTGAATTCAAAACTCACCCTGTAGATTGAGGATAAAAAAAAGCATTATTTTCAATGAATAAAAAATACTTTCATTTTTGTTTTTTTAAAACGATTTATAAATGCTTTTGAATAGATTCGATAGTGATTTTAAGTGGAGACATTTTAACACTACAAAATCACTATTATTTCGCTCAATCATTTGTGAGTTTCAAAACAAAATTGGTCCCAAGAGTATGCTCTCAAATTTCAAAATCAAAGTTTTTGGCATCAAAAAAGTGGATATTTTCTGCAGAATTCGACATGTCAAAATAAACTTATTTTCAAGTAGGAAGAATTGTGGATTATTCCCCAAAAAAATAGTAAATTCTAATGTATTTAAGTCTATGCAGAAACTTAATTTTACTAAAAGGATATTTTCCTTATTATTACTAAACATACTTTTATATCTTTACTGACAATTTCAACTTTCAAGACTTTAAAATTCTTCTTCTCTATTGCATCAAGCTTTTATATTTTATAGTGCAATTCTCCATTTGTAAATGGTTGATGATTTGTTTATAAAATGAAGTAATATTTTTTGTGGCATAATGAAAAAACTTTTTAGTACACAATACAGGGTGAGTCATGAGGAACTTTACATACTTCTACCATATGTAGAGTCCCTTAGGGAGCATATCATGTGGCCACTAAAAAATGTCAACTCCTCTTCTTTATTAATTAACAGGGTGATTTGTGTAATTGACCATTTATTTCATTTTACTGTAGTGTTCCAGGACTGGCTTTGGAAAAATTAATTTAGGGATTCGTATTAAATATTACACCCTTGACGTTTGAAATTTATAACATTTGTTTAAATTAATTACCTTATAATTTGATACTTCATTATGGTTGTTCTATTTTTGGTAAGATTTGATCGTTCACTAAAAATTTAATAAAAGTGCGACAACATTGTCGCATATGTCGTTTTCATTGGCTATTTATGTAGTTTGAAAATCACTTATTGCATTTTAAAAAAAAATTTATACAGGGTGTAATATTTAATACGAATCCATAAATTAATTTTTCCAAAGCCAGTCCTGGAATTTTTTAGTCTAGCTAATACCAGTCGAATGCTTGATAGTAGTGTACTTTATCATGCAAAAATTAAAAAAATCAAATGAGCCGTATAAACGCTACAGTAAAATGAAATAAATGGTCAATTACACAAATCACCCTGTTAATTAATAAAGAAGAGGAGTTGACATTTTTTAGTGGCCACATAATATGCTCCCTGAGGGACTCTACATATGGAGTATGTAAAGTTCCTCATGACTCACCCTGTATATTCTGAAATGATCGGGGATACGACATGAGCCGTGTAGAGGCGAATACCACGCTCGTTTAAAACAACAGAAATGTGTGGAAACCAATAAAGGCGTCAATAATAATGACGCCAGAAAACTGTCATGCTACTGGGGCCAGTATTCAGTGCATGTGGAAACTCACCTTAATGCTTGAGCATTTCGAGCATTTTACCTACATTCACCATATCAACAACATATCTACGCATTCATTAGGTGTGAATAGGAAAGGCATTTTTATTACTGTAGAACTCGCGATATTTCAAAATTCTGTTTTAAAACTACAATGAACGTATTAGTGAGTGAACACAAGAAATGACATTAGTTGATGATAGAATGACTATTTGTATTTGTCAAAAAACAATTTAAATAAAATCTCAAGGACAACCTGCTTTTCTTGTGAAATTGTAAAAAGTATAAATATATGCTAGTTTCAGGTTAATTTTAAGATAATAAATGCTCCATTAAATTGGAAATTTTCCGTATTTATTAACATTTTACCCCCATTCTGATACACTGTTGAATTTGGGATAAAAAATCCTATTCGTATATCAATTCATAGTATTCTAAGTCCAATTGTCATTTCCCAATTTTCTAATAAAAATATTCATTAAAGGTTATATCCATCTTGGAACACGCTGTATAGTGAAGCCTATTTTGATACAGGTATTTACATTTGTCTGTACGTGAAATCAGAATATTTCCTATTCTTGTCCACTATTATGTGTTTTAAAGTAATTACTGCAGACAAATTTTAATTCGAATAATAACATGCTTAAAAAACAATTTCTAGAATAGTACGGTTCTGTCTATCGCGAGTTCAAAAATAATGTTTTATTGTGTACCAATATTTTGACTGCCTTGTGATTTAATAGATTTGTAAAAATAATTCTTGGCAATTGATGTCACACCGTTATTTAACCAATTATCTCAAATCATGTTATAAATTCATTTAGTATTTAAAATAAATGGTTGTGGTAAAATATTAAATGGAATATAACTTTTAATGTTTTTTTCAGAAAATTGTTTTTAATGACAGTGACTTTCTAGTTATTATTTTTAAATTGAAAGATTTCTTAATACTATTTGTGTTGTAAACGTAGTCAATCGCATATAGGGTGCTTTTTACCTAGTAAAACTACCATTTTTGTACACATTCTTTTTTTTTTTCGTGATCGTCATCATCATAGCATCTACACTCCTAGCGGAGTGATTGCCTTCCTCTTTGGGATCTTCTGTTTGAATTGTCGCGGGGAATTAGTTCGCTTTAACATTTTGCTTTTACAATTATTGGTTATGTGACTTGGCGTTTTCTACTATATTTCTCCATTCTTTTCTGTTTTTGCTTAAGGTTTTCCATTTTCTAACTACATACCATCTTCTTAACGTCCGCATTTATCTGGTTCTCCCATTTCGTTTTCTGCCTTCCTCGTGGTCTGCTTGATACTGGTCTACATTTGGTAATTTTCTTGATGACTGCTTCTTGATTCCTCCTTTCTAGATATCCTATCCATCTGAGTCTTTGCCTTGATAAATCTGACGATGTCTTCCACTTTCAAAAGTTCTTTTACTTCATAGTTCATCAGTTTTTCAAATTCATTATTACATAAGTTTAGTGGGCCTACTATTCTCCGAATAATTTTTCTCTCTAGGATCCTGAACCTTTTTTCATCTTTCTGTGTCAGGTTTATTACTTTAGCACCATATATAATTACTGGACTAATTGCTGCTCTGTAAATATTTAGTTTTTTATTTTGAGTAAGCTTCTCACCTGTGAGAAAGTTATTATATTCCCAGTAAGTTCTGTTTTCAGAGAGAATTTTTTCCTATGCTTCTATCAATAGTTCCTTTAGCTAATACCTTAAGATATTTAAAGTGTTCTACGTCTTCAAACTCTTATTCCCTAATATTTAACCTTGTCACATTAACTATATTTTTCCTTGATCATATTAGATATTTTGTTTTATTTTGATTTGTAGCCAAACTCTTCTTGAATGTTTCCTTGTACAACTTCGCAAATTGTTTCTTTAAACTGCTTAGGTTTCAGCTAATCAATGCTACATCATTAACGCCATACATTAAAACTTCGATGTTATAATTGTGCCTTTTATTTCGGTAGCTCTTATTGTTCCTTCTATAGCGGCAATAAATAATGACGTTTCATCATATGTTCAATCATAATATGATCTATTTGGTTACCCTCAGCTGATCCTGGTGTTAGCCATGTTGCCTCATGCTCTTTTTTCTATTTGAAGTAAGTGTTAATTATAAATGTATCTGTTGTTGCTGCTAGATTGCAGAGCATTCTACCATTAGTATTCGTAATTGTATGGAGAGTTTCTTCTCCAGCTACGTCTTTGTTTATGTCTTCCTTTCCAATAATTGCGTTGAAATCGTATATTTAAATTAAAATGTCATTTTTTGTTATATTTTCATATATCTTCTAGTTTCTTCGAGATCAATTAGATTGCTTGGTCTCTATTCTGACATAATGTAGTCTTCTACATATCCCACTAAATTTTACTACCTTGTCCCTTAGTTTCCTGCGTACCATCAGTGTACTGCGTACAGTTAAAGCTGTACCATCGTGACCCTGTTTGGTATAAAACATTGTGTATTTCTTTTTTACTATTGCCCGCAGACCTTTCCATCGAATTTATTGTAACGCTAAGATTTTGATCTTGTACATTTCCATCTCATTCGCTAACTAATGCATTGAATCGGCTCTTAATAGAGTCTTCATATTCCATCTTTCTATTCATATTCTGTAAGCTTTTCTTTTATTTCGATTTTTTGTGTTTTCTTGCACTCTACAGCCTTTTCCTTATCCATAGCCATTTTCGTTCCTTATTATTACCAGTTGGAGTATTCTTCCAAGTTTTTTAAAATATTAGTTGTTATCTTTGTTATGTTTGCTAGTTTGCCTTCAGTGCTCGGGCTTCTTATAGAAAATCTTTGACTGGCTGTTCTAGTTTTATCTTTATTTTTCTGTAATTTACTGTGTTTTTCAATTGTTTTTTCCCATTATGCACATTTCTTTTGTCGGTTCGTTTATATCATAGCTTTGAAGTTGGTCAAGTGAATACTTTTCTTTATTTATCCACAGTGAATTGTACCTTAATTGTGCTCGGTATTCTTCTTGTCGTGATTTTTTTATATGTTCGGTGAGTTGTTTTTTTTTTAACAATTACTTGCTTTGAGAAGTCTTCACTTCATTTTCACTTTATTCATTTTACTTTATTTTGGGCCATCTGGCTTTCCTATTCTTTTTATATCAGTTATTTCTAGTTCCGGATCTGAATTTTTAGTTCTTGCATTAATGTTGCTTTTAAGTTATTTATAATCTTCTCCCTGTTCTTCCTCTATTCCGTGTACTACTATGATCTTCCTTTTAATGTTTTTTCTAACATTTCTAATCTTTCAATTCTATTTTTTCGTTCATTACCTTGTTTTACAACTTCAACTGTACATTGACTGTGGATACTTTTCTTAAGTCTGACTGTACATTATCCAACTTTTCTTCGACTCGTTTATTGTGGTCCTCCATTGTTTGCAGTTTCTCTAGAATTGTATCTTATTTTGTATTCGCCATTTTAGCCTTCATCTTTTCGTGATAGAAAACTTAAATGACATGCGCACCTCGTAAATATTATATCTAAAGCAACAAGGACGGTCGCAGACTTTTAGTAAAAAGTTTGGAACTTAAAATGACCTACTAGTCTTATAAAATGGTAATCAAAACCATAATTATTTATGCAGCCATATTGGCTTGGTTTAACAAATGAAATCTTCGTGAATCTTATAGTAAAGGCATTGTGGAGTAAAATATGTTTAAAGGGATATACAAAAATAAGTATAATGTTTTAGGTCGTAGTGTAGAAAGACTTACGAGGCCTTTCTAAATTTTCTAAACTATTTTTAAAGTTATATATATATATATATATATATATATATATATATATATATATATATATATATATATATATATATTACAGGATCCAAATTGTAAATACAATACATTATGGAGACGGCTATCGCCGTATTCCCGTTCTTCTCCGCCAATCCTCCCAGTCTAAGGCATGCTTCTCCTCCAAACCTCTCGATTTCATCGCTCTTCTAATTCCTTCATTCCATGAGCGTCAAGGGCTATCTCTTTTTCTTCTTCCAGGGGGTTTTCATCTGTGAAGTTTTTGGGGCCAAAGTTCGTCAGGCATTTTCAATAGGTGCCCAAACCATTTTAAACCTCTTCTTTTTATTCTGTCAATGACCGTTTCTGTAGCATTCATGTTATTTCTTATAGATTCGTTGGTCTTCCTTTCCAGCCTTGATGTTCTAGCACTTCTTCTCAAATAATCATAACAAAGAACTGATTCAACCATGGTTTGCCCCATTCTTTTTTTGTTTCTTTTGAAAATGTTGCGATCCCACCATAAGGAGTTTAGACATCCTACAATTGTACGTCCCTGATTAATTCGGTGTTTAATTTCGGTCTCTCCCAAGCCGTTCTAATCAATGAGTGCACCTAAATATTAAAAGTTTTCCACTTGTTTGATTTCCATGTCCGCGTCTACCAACAGTTAAAACCTTGCATCTGAATTGATAAATAAATATTATGTTTTCTTCATGCCGACTTGTAACCCCCATTTTACATATTCTCTCTATAGACGCTTTATCATAAATTCTAGATCATAAGAATCTTCGCAAAGTTCAGGGAGAACAGTACGTCATTTCCTATGGGGATTTTCATTCCCTGGTAGTGGTTATTCCAATTTTGAGGGCTGCCTCAATATATAAATTACACAGTAAGGGTGTCATACTGTATCCTTGTCTTAGTCCTTTAGTTTCTTTTATTGGCTCTGATAGTCTATTTCCGATTTTTAGGTAAGTAGTGTTATCCCTATATACTTCTGTGATTATTCCTAAAAAGTATGAACTAATGCCGAGTTGTTGTAAAGCTTGCCACAATTTAAGTCTTGGAACTGTATCATACGCCTTTTCTACGTCCACTTTGATCTTCGCTAATTAGATATATTACATCATCTTGTATTTTTCCATTTATTATCTTTCCAAACAATCTCTCGAAAGTAGGTAGGATACTTAATCCTCTGTAGCAGTTAGGATCTTTTCGATTACCATTTTTAAAGATGGACACTTGGTGAGCGGTTTTCCATTCAGATGGTACTTGAATTTGTTGGCAGCATTAATTCATTAGAAAAGTTATTCGTTTTATTAGGAGTGGACCTCCTGCTTTAAGTAACTCTTCAGCTTAATTAACGCGGTACGGACCTCGTTGTTAGTAGTATTAATGTTACTATTTGTGTGTCTCTCCATACTGTATTCCTCTCCCATATATTCCAATCTGGACTCTTGGAGTAAATTTTTATAGTGATTTTCCCGCTTTTCTATAGAAATTAAGTTGCTTAAAAAGTTATGGTTGTTTTTCTTTAGATTAGTGATGGTTCTCCATGCTTCCGTAGTCTGAGAACCACCAATTAAATTTTTAACTTAGACACATTTTTAATCCCAGAAATTGTTTTTTGCTTCTTTTTTTTTTGTTTACGTACTGCTCCGTTTTTCCTTTGATATGTTACTATATTGCTAGATGTTTTATTTGTTAGCCATTTCTTATATATTTTGTTTTTTTCTTGTATCATTTCTTTTACGTTTTCTGTCATCCATTGTGTTTCGTGTTGTTTTTTGTCGTTGTACTCTGTTCCTAATACTTCAGAAATTTTTTTTATTATCGTTTTGAGGTTGTTGTATTCTTGTTCTACATCCATATTTATTTCCATCTCTGTGAGTTCCTTTTCTAATCTAGATTGAAAAATATTTTTAATACTTGGTTGGAATAAAAGGACAATTTATATCTCTCCGTTTTGTACTGTGTAGAATTGTTTCTCGAACTTTCGGTGTTCTGTTTGTAGTATTGTTTAAAGGGGCACAAAAGATTAGCTAAAAGAAAGTAGTGATATGTCCCACAGTTAGATCCTCTTTTTACTCTGCAGTCTTGACACTTAAATTTTTAATTATGCCTCATTATTGTATAGTCTATGATCGACTTCTGTTGGAGTGAAGGTCGTTTCCAAGTGTATTTATGAATATCTTTGTTGGAATTGGGTATTCATTATTTTTAAACCAAAAAGTTGACAGAGATCAATTAGGCTGTCCCCTGAACCATTCTTAACTATTTCCCTGTTCCGTCCCACCACGTCATCGTCTATTTGAGAACATACTCTGGAATTTAGGTCTTCTAACAGTATTATTTCTTAATGACTTTTTATTTTATCAGAAATGTTTGATAACTCTTTATAAAAGGAATCTTTAACTTGTTGATTTGAATCATCTGTTGGCGCATAGACTTCAACAAATATTGTTTTCATGCCGTAAAAAGTAACAGTTATTGTCAGAATTCTTTCAGAGATATACGCATAGTCTTTTATACATTTTTTAACCATTTTTTAAAAAGAATTGAGACCCCTGATTTAGCGTGTACGTGTTTATCTACTCCTGACCATATATGAATATAGTTTTTAATCTGTTAATTTCCTTGGCCTTTCTTTTTGGTTTCAGAGAGCACCATGATGTCCATTTTTTGCTTCGTCATTTCAGTTAAAATTTCCTTAAATGGTCTTGTGAATCACGCCTTGAGTGTTCCAAGTACCAATTTTCAAAGTCCTTTTCTTTGCCAGGTGTTGTCGCCGTAAGTTTCCATCCATATTCCGAAGATTGGCGTTAGAATTTTTAGTCAAAAGAGTTTTTTCCAGATGATGAGGGACTGGCTTATCGCTCCAACCCCCAAGCTTGGAGGACCAGGATTTTCTGTTGGGGTTTCTTCCCTTAGTCAACATGTTCCAGTTTTAAGGCGCCATAAACTCGCCTTTCACCTTCTCTTCTCTGCTATATAACGCACATCCATTATACGCCATATATCCGGTGGTTACGCGACATATATATGTCTTCAAGGACGTGAGAGTAGGATTTACTGACAGGGCCGAGTTCTGTTTCCAGAACCCCCAAGCCTTTCGTTGGGAAACAGGTGGACATTTCTCAGAGTTTTATTGCAACATAAGAGTCAACATCTCATATATATTACCTCCGAAATCCATTACCAGCCTTTAGCCACCCTACTATTAAAGTTACAGTTTTTGCAATGTATAATGTTTACAAGAAGTTGAAAGATTCTTAGCTTTATACACTTTAGCCATTCACACCTTACTTAAAATTACATAGAATTAATCTTAGCATTACCTATCTTTTTTCTCAAAATTCTTGGTGCAAAGAAAGTATCTCTCCGACTTGCCGTCAGACAATTAGTGAGTTAATGAGTTCATCAGTAAGTAGAAGCGTCGGGGCAACATATTATGATAAATATATTTCGAGCTGCTAGAAAAAAGTGCAACTAATCGACTGATTTAGTATTCATTAGTAGCGAAGCAATGAAAGCATCAAAGAAGAAAAACTGCCATTACCATTGTTGTTAACGTCAAAGTAATCATTAGTGATGGTTAGATTGGTCTGCGAGCGCTTTGCCTGAAAAAGTGGTTAACACAAAATGCATAAACATATAAAATGTCGTTTCTAATATAAGTTGCAGTGGTGTACGGGCGTTAAAAGCAACAAAATCAATGCTTTCCTTACAATTCCTAAATCATAAGTCAAAGTTTTAATAGAGCTGTAATTAGATAAAAGAAGGATTTCTTTTAAAGTAAGAAATAGGTAGGTTGGTATGTGATTGAACTATAACAAATCCCATCTTTGATAATATGTAAATATGAACTTCTCCAAATTTATTTATTTATCGCTGAAAGTGTGCAGATCAAAAGAGGTGTCCGTCAGGGGTGTATATTTTCCCCACTCCTATTCAATATTTATTCCGAAGAAATATTTAACAAATGTATGGAAAATGCAAATGAGGGCATAAAAATAAACGGCGAGTTAACGAAAAATATAAGATATGCCGACGACACGGTGATCCTTGCCAGCACCATAGACGAATTACAGCAGGTAATGGAAAGAGTTTATTCAGTTAGTGAGGAATACGGCCTGAGCCTCAACTTCAAGAAGACAAAGTGGATGCTGATAAGCAGGGAGCAACAGCCTGCTCGACAGTTACGGATAAGTAACATACTAATTGACCATGTAGAATTTTATATGTACCTTGGCACCAACGTAAATGCAAAATGGGAACAGGCCAAAGAAATTAAGGCGAGAATAGAACGAGCTAGAGCAGCATTTAGCAATATGAAAAAGCTCCTCATAAGCAGAGATTTGTCTCTTCCCCTAAAACTACGTCTAGTTAAATGCTACATTTTTCCGATCTTACTGTATGGTATGGAGGCCTGGACGCTGACGGAGACGCTCACGAGAAAACTAGAATCATTCGAAATGTGGGTGTACCGACGCATTCTTCGTATATCCTGGACCGAACATGTCACCAACATAGAGGTAATCCAAAGAATCGGAAAGGAGAAACAAATCGTGAATACAATTAAACAAAGAAAGCTTAAATATCTAGGCCACCTATTGAGACACGATAAGTACCGTCTACTGCAATTGATTGTCCAGGGAAAAATAGACAGTAAGCGAGGGCCAGGCAGGAGAAGACACTCGTGGCTCCAAAATCTGAGGAAGTGGTTCGGGCTCACATCGGTCGAACTATTCAGAAGCGCCGCCAACAAGATCAGAATTGCCATGTTAATAGCCAACGTTCGCAACGGACAGGGCACTTGAAGAAGAAGAAGATCGCATGGCTCTTGGCATATATAAACATCCGTTGTCAAGAATATAATACACATATTACAAGTTAACAAATTTACATCTAAATTATTATCTATTACGAAGTTCTCCGAGGTGCCGTCATATGATCCTGTAGACGTCTGCAGTAATAGTGTGAGGATAATTGTTTACCCCATTTGTACATCATGTTACCATATCTGCAGTCTTGTGTTCTGAATCTTTCATTTTTTATACCACCACACACTCTGGCGTTTTTTGTCAGATACAAGTCATGTTGCTATTTTGCTGTTTAGTCTAGTGTTGTGACAATTATTCATACTACGAGGACCGAATGAATCAGTGACCGACTCCGGAAACGATCGAGTCATTTCAATCGTTCGCTCGTTTCAATACTTTTCGTTGCCGTTTAAAAGAAATAACGTAATAGTGTTGTAATGCTGTTTCTAACATCCTTTTTGTCCTCCCTATGTCAGGTCGTGTTTCTGTCGCGTAGGTCATTATTGATCTGATGACTGTTTTGTGAATTCTGCCTTTCATTTCTTTCCCGATATTTTTATTTCTCCATATTGTTTTATGGTGTTGAATCGTGGACCTTGAACGAAGATATGTGAAGAAAACTGGAAGCATTTGAGATGTGGCTATATCGGAGAATGCTTAAGATCCTGTAAACTGACCGAGTCACAAATGAGGAGGTCCTCAGAAGAATAAATAAGAAGCGAGAAGTACTGACCGCCATCAAATCACGAAAGGCACAGTTCTTCGGACATATTATGCGAAATGAATCTAGATATGCTCTCCTTCAAGGCATCCTGCAAGGAAAAATATTTGGAAAACGAGGACCAGGAAGAAGAAGAACATCTTGGTTAAAGAAGCTCAGAATCTGGTTCTATACAACATCTGTGCAGCTTTTCCGCGCTGCTTCAGATAAGATAAAGATTGCCATGATGATCGCCAACATTCGTAACGGATAGACACATCAAGAAGAAGCAGAAGAAGAACATTGTTTTATTCAGGCAGCCTACGGCTCTGGTTGCTCTGGTTTACTTCATCTTCCACTTGATCTTCGAGCTTTATTCTATCTATTATTCTAGCACTGAATCATGGAATTGTATTGAGAAGATTGCTTTTTCTATTATGTATTTTCTATTTCTATTCGCCGGTGAAGAACGCCGATTTACGTTCTGTCAGATCCCAGCTTTAATCTCAAAAAGGTATTCTCTTGAAGTGCAGTATTTAATGATTGCGCTCGTCACCCTCGAAAATTAAAATGCTGTAATGATAGCCAATCTTCGTAGCGGAGGTGGCACTTGAAGACGAAAAGAAACATGACAAAATAATTTGTAGATAAAAGATTATCCAAATGGATTTGTATCTTCACATAATTCTTCCAACGTACGACACTGACGCATTGCGTTATTAGTGACGATCAGTTTACGATGTACGCGAGAGGTATATCTCAAACTTACAATTATCAATGCCATAACTTTTTCACTTAGTTTAATTCTTCAAATTTATACTAATAATTCTAGGCATGAAGTAGATTGCGATGCGTTTGAATTTTTTTAAAAAAGCTTTTTATATAGTTAGACCTACGACAAGTGTATAGACGCAAAACATTCTTTAATCATTTTTATATTTCCAATAACTTTTTCTACTTGCTCAAGATTTTAACGGTTTTTTATTTAAAATACTATTTTAATTTTATTTTTAAAGCGAAGCTTTTATACTGGCGTTTTATTAACTTTGCTCTATACTACAATACAGACCAAAACGCCACGACACGAAATAGTTGTAAGAGTAAATTTACTCGACAAGGGGAGACAGTTATTCATTTTTTTTATGTGCCTATCAGTTCCAAATATTCGCGATCATAATGGCAATCTTTATCTTATCTGCAGCAGCGCGAAAAAGCTGCACAGATGTTGTATTGAACCAGATTCTGAGGTTCTTTAACCAAGATGTTCTTCTTCTTCCTGGACATCGTTTTTCAAATATTTTTCCTTGCAGAATGGCTAGAAGGAGAGCATATCGGGATTCATTTCGCATAATATGTCCGAAAAACTGTAACTTTTCGAGATTTGATCGGTGGTCAGTACCACTCGGTTCTTATTCATTCTTCTGAGGACCTCCTCATTTGTGACTCGGTCAGTCCACGGAATCTTAAGCATTATCTAACATAACCACATCTCAAATACTTTCAGTTTTCTGCACATATCTTTATTCAATGTTCACGATTCAACACCATAAAAAAGGACAGAGAAGACGAAACATCGCAGCATTCTTACTTTTGTATCAAAAGAGAGGTTGTGACTTTTGAAGAAGGCCCCCATCCGATTGAATATGGATCTAGCTTTTCCGATGCGTGCTCTAATCTCCTGGTTGTTGGTACATTCTTCATTTATTATGGTGTACATGCTTATTACGAGGTAGTAGTAGTGCGTCACTCTTTCTACAGGGGATTGGTTGACGTAGAATTGACCATCTGATATCCTTTTCTTGCTAAATCACAAGCTTTGTTTTCTAAACGTTTATATTGAGTCCATATTGTTGACTGTAATACGTGATTTTGTTCATAAGAACTTGTAGGTCTTCTAAGTTGTCCGCAAATACTATGGTGTCATCTGCATATCTGATGTTGTTTAGCCGGTAAACATTTAGTAGAATACCTTTTTCAGTTTCGTGCAAAGCTTCGATAAATATTCTTTCAGAGTACAGATTGTAGATTAGAGAAGACAAAATACAGCCTTGCCTCACTCCACTCGTGACTTCTACATAGTCATTGTGTTCACCTTCAACTCTGAGATTTTCTGTTTGATTCCAGTAAAGATTTCTAATTATTTTCAGATCTTGGTTGTTAATTCCTGTTTCTTTTAGTATTTGCATCATCTTGGCGTACTGTACTCGATCAAATGCTTTCTCGTAATCAACCAGACATGTGTATACGTCGCAGTTGAGGTCTCTGCATCTCTGGAATAAGACTTGTACGGAGAACAAAGCCTCTCTAGTACCAAGAGCATTTGTGAACCCGAACTGGTTGGGGAAAATTTGACTTTCACACAGCTTGTAGATTCGCTTATGAATTATCTTTAGGAACAATTTTAGAAGATGACTCATGAGGCTTATAGTACGGTAATCTTCGCATTTTTTTGGCTCCTGGCTTTTTTGGAAGTGCAATAAACTCAGATTTCAGCCATTCGGTTGGTATTTCTCCAGAGTTGTATATGTTGTTGAATATCTTTGCGATTATTGCTATTGATTCGTTATCCATTAGTTTGAGTAGTTCTGCTTGTATATTATCAGGACCTGTCGCTTTGCCATCCTTTAACTGTGTTATTGCGGAATAAACTTCCTGCTGTAATATTCTTGGTCCATAATTTACCTCTTTTTCTAGCTCAAAGGTATTATCTCTTTGGTCTTCAAATAGTTTTTCTAGATATTCTTTTCACGTATAGTGTATAGTTCTTTCCAGTTATACAACAGGTAAACATTTCATTTAATTACAAAACAAAACTATATCCCCTACTAATCTTTTATTTTTATCATCTTAGTGCAGAATATTTTATAATTTTTTTATTAGAATACTGGATAATATTGAAATGGTGTTTGCTCATTAAAATAATCAATTTTGCTAATTAATATTTTGTTCTCCATATGCCGTGTACGGAGTTATGTGTTAGTAAAATCCGAATTTCGGACTATAGGCCATACACGAAATATAATTGCGAAAACCAGCGTTGGACGGTGATTAGTGAAGCAGAGTTTTTTTGTATCGATTTAAAAGCAATAATTATACATAATAAGTAAGCTAATTAAGTGATAAGGAGGATGTGTTTTTCTCTTAGCGGTTGAAGCGGAAGAAAATCTTTACGCTATAGAATAGAATATATATATTTTTTTGAACCTATTCTCTATCCTTCTATTGTTGGATGTAGGTCTCCCCCAGTTCTCTCAATCTTTCCCTATCTTGAGCTGTTCTCTGCCATGTGGGACCTCCTTGTTTCCTGATGTCATCTTTCCACCTCATCTGTGGTCTGCCTCTTGATTTCTTTGCATTGTATGGACGCCACTTTCCGATGGCATTGTTCCATCGTCCGTCTTGGAGACGTTCATTGTGTCCAGCCCATCTTCATTTCAGTTTTGCTGCTTGTTCTATCGCGTCTACTGTCTTTGTTCTGGTTCTGATCCACTGGTTACGTTTTCTATCTTTAAGTGATATACCCAACATTTGTCTCTCCATCGCTCTTTGTGCCTTCCTTATCCTATCCAAATTGGCCTGTGTAAATGTCCATGTCTGTGCTCCGTAGGTGAGCACCGGTATTATACAGGAGTTATATACCTTGCTTCGTAAGTATAGAGGGATTGTTTGATTTTTTAGAACGTAAGAAAGTTTGCCAAAAGCTGCCCATCCCATTCTTACTCGTCTCGATATTTCAGCTGTTTGATTTTCTCTGTTAGCTCTGATTGCTTGTCCTAGATAGTTATACTCATTTACCTGTTCTATTTTTTCTGTTTGTATTTTTATTGCCTCTTGGTATTCCGTGTTTGTCATTACTTTTGTTTTGTTGAAGTGTATTTTTAGGCCTTTTTGCAGTGATTTTTCATGAAGTAGAATAGAATATACAAGAGAATAAAAATATTCTTTATTGTCACTGAAAATTGTACAATTTTATGGACAAAGCTTCCAAAAAGTCGAAAAAATAACAATAACAATTAAAATTTACTAAAATTACATAAATCATAAATATCAGAAAATAAAAAATAAAAAAATGTACAATTTATTGCAAAATTTAAGTAAATTGCAAATTGCATAATAAAACTACGAACTAGTTTATGAATAATTTAAGTTGCTGCATGTGATACCCAAATGCATTACAAAATATTTTAGTTGCTCGTACCTAAACGTACTGTAATTTCTAAGTTATTCGTTAAGAAACTTCCACGAAATAATATGGTCGTTCTGATAGATAGGCTTTGTCAATTTACGGAACTTAAAGAAAGAAGTTGTAGATTTAAGTTCCAAAGGGAGATGGTTATATAATTTGTTTGCCGAATCTAATATAGATTTCTTTACTATCTCAGTGGACGGGATCGGTAAATACACATAAAAGAATGAATTTTTGTTGGAGTAGGTCTTGCTGGAAAAACATGTAAATGTTTACGAATTAAGTAAGTAGTTTCTAGAATATATAAAGAGGGAAGAGTTAAAATCCCGTGATTTTTGAAGTAGCTTCTGCAATGTGTTCTGCAAAGATCACATCAGATTGGGCAGCTGTACTAGAACCACAAAAAGGAAGGCCATATCGAAGATGAGACTCGAACAAAGAAAAGTATGTTATTTTGGAAGATGCTAAATTCATTTCCTTTGAAACAGATCTTATTGCATAGCAGGCTGAGGCTAGTTTCTTACTTAACAAATCTATATGAAGGAACCATTTAAGTTTGCTGTCTATAAAAATACTAAGAAATTTTACAGAATCAACGATACTGATCTGGCTGTTATTAAGAAGCAAAGGTTGAGCTCCTTTATAGGATAATGCTACTGTCTTATCCACGTTAAAAGAGACTAAATTAGAATCGGACCTCCTCCAGGTAATAGAGTTTCTTCAGGTAATACTGGTATCATCAGCAAAAAGAAAAATTTTTCAATCGATTTTTAAGTTAGTGATGTAATTTGTAAAGATAAGGAAGAGTAGAGGACCCATTATTGAACCTTGTGAGACTCCAAATACAATTTCCTATTCCTCAAGTAAGATTGGAACTAATTCAAAGAAATACCTCGAATTCCGTAGATATTTAGTTTTTTTATCAAAATGTCGTGATTTACACAATCAAAATCTTTGGCATATTCACAAAAAACAATATAAAGATTATTATTTAGTGTTTGACAGACCTCATATAATGTTCTGAAGCTATTTTCTTGTGGCATTTTAAATTAATTACTATTTAAATGGGAATAAGCCACAATTAAAGGTTAAAATACGTTTATTGACGTTTCAATTTACACTTCGGAAATCGTTCTCAAAATACCTATTTTGAGTATACAAATAGTATTTTGAGAACGATTTCCGAAGTGTAAATTGAAACGTCAATAAACGTATTTTAACCTTTAATTGTGGCTTATTCCCATTTAAATAGACCTCATATAGAACAGAAGACATAGCATCGCTGGTACATTTATTAGATAAAAAGCTGACTTTGTGATAAAATGTTATTTGCAACGAGAAAGGACATAAGTCAGGCTTTTATTTAGTCTCTCAATAATTTTGAATAGTACCGGTAGTAAGGGAATAGGTCTGTAGTTGCAGACATTAGATTTTTCACCACCCTTATGAAGAGGAATAATAAAGGCTGTCTTTAGGCACTCTGGAGATATATCTTTTTCAAAGGAATCGTTAATTAGTGAGACCAGAACTTCCAACACATTTTTTGGGAGATTTAAGAAAATTTTTATGGATAGTCCCTCAGTACAACAGGAAGATTTTCTTTTGATATTTTTACTCACATTAACAAAGTATTCATTTAGATTTTTAGGGTTTGAAAGAGAAAATATTTGGGCTGTGTTAGTTCTATTATGAAGATCGTTTATTATGGACCAAGTTTCTCTTGCAACATTTTTAGAGCTCCTCAGACGATTTTGACAGTATATTTTTTTTAGCTGTTTTGATTTTAGAATAGTAGATGAAGTTTTATATAGGTTCCTCTGTACTTGGAGCTATATTCAGTGACAAAGACGTTGGTAGTAAATTTCTTGATATACAGTAGTGAACGCATATATTTGGTTGATATGCGGATACCTTTGGTAGTCCAGGGTTTGGGATGTTTTGACTGAATTGTAATTAAAGAAAATGCCTTATTAAAAATACAGACAACCTATCTTCGAAAAACGAATGAATACCGGGAGAGAGCGGAGCCAAAATAAAAATGTCATCCTACGAACTGACGGATGAGGGCAAGAAAATGCCAAGAGGAGATGAAGAGGATAAGAAGGAGGTCTTTAAAAAAAGTAGATAAAACGCCAATAAAGGGAAGTGGAGACGAAATGAAAGACTAGATGATGGAGATACTAAAACACTTGGCCTTGACGGGAAGGATATTAAAAGAGAGCAAAGAGTTTATACAGAAGAGTTAAAAGAATTAAGATCAAAAAATCAGAAGCTTATTTTTAATTGCCGTATAGCTAGATTTTAGTAAGAGCCTAAGAAGGTATCCATTGAATTCTGACAGGCAACGATGGGGAAATCTTTTTTGGACATCTACGTCACGGAACAAGACACCCTGGCATTTTTCGGCCGAGTAGGTTGTTAGGCCAGAAGACCCCAGGGTAGTGCCGGATTAACCGAGTTCCGACTAAAATATTAACCGCCGTCCAGAGAGGTGGTCTTGCCACTCAATGAACAACTAAAATAACCATACTTATTACCGTAAATCAGAAAATGTTTTATACTTTAGGCCATAAACTAATAAATAATATTAATCATAAATTTCAGATCCCTGGCTCAATTTCCTCCTCTGTCTTTCTGCTCCTTTTTCTTCATCATCCCAGAAATCAGACAGTGTACTTCTCTCCATTCTTTCTCTCCTCTCAACATTATGTTTACAATGTTCCTTTCATCCAGCCTGAAACCCATGCGCCTCTCGAACTCCTCCCTCTCATTTGCCCATCTCTGGCAGTTAAAAATGTGGGCGAAAGCGTCCGGTAGCCCTCAAACTGTCTGCTGAGGCAGATTTGCCTATTCTATTTTTGAAGGTGTCAAAACTACCATGTTCGGTCAGGAACTGCGTCAGGAAGTAGTCTAGTTTCCTGAACTTACATTCTCACCACGGCCTCAGATCGGGAATAAGCTCCTTTGTCTACCTTGCATTTCCGCTATTATTCGCCCATTCTTTCTGCCACTCTACTTTTTTTTTCTGTCTTATTCTCATCTACATTCATCGCATACACCCTCGCTCGCTCTTTGCACAAAAAAACGATCGATATCACCGCTCCAATTACATATAGAGCCTCATTTGAAACTGTCATATATGCGCTAGATACACTGAGTAGCATTCGCCTTTGCGAAGTTTCCATCAGCTTAGCGTATTTCACAGTGTTTAGTACGCTTCACTACACGGGGGCAGCGTAGGTTACCACCGACAGAAAAACTCCATTTAGCACCTTTCTTTTGGTGCTTCTTTTTTTTTGTCTTTATAGAGGGGGGGTCTGGAATCTTCAAAAGACATCTCAGTCCAGGGCGCCGCCTGACTAACTTTAGTGCAGGATTCGTTCTTCGTACTCCCGGCGATAGTTCCCGAGGTACTTTAAAATGCCCTCTCGTCGCCGAGTCTACGCCGAACGCCTACCTGCTAAACCAGACCCTCCTCTGTCATCCAGCGATCCGGAAGCGGAATGGCCGCTGTAAGGCCGGCATCACTTGCGAATCACTACCTTTATTCATTCATTCTCCATTCATACACATCCACACTCTATTCATCAGCAAGGAGGTTCCCTGTCTCGTTCCAGGTAGCGCGTAGAAGACACTCATCGCTCCTAGTTCAGCATTATTTCCACATGGGCATTTCCTCCTTCCCCACAGTCTGACTCACGCATTCCAACTCACACAGTGTGACCCACTTTTCTAGCTTCACCTTTCAGCATCATTCACTCTTACCTCTAGCGTTGGTTTAGCAGTCTTTCTTCCTCTTCCTTTTTCTTGATTACCGCACGGATATAGCTGTGTATATTAGTCCAAACTAATTTATTTTCAATCAGTCTCTTAATCATTTCTCTCACTGTAACAAAATGCACACCTGTCTCTCTCTCCATTCTGTTCTTTTCCACTATCCATCTGCTGCAATCTAACATCGTATGTGTCACAGTGTCTGAGTATCCATAGTATAGGCATTCATCTGTATCAGCCTTTCCGATCCTATATAGGTAGGCCCTAAAACACCCGTGTCCTGTGAGCACCTGCGTCAGGAAATAATCCAGTCGCCTGTGGCCACAGTCCACCCAATCTCTTATGTTTGGGATCAGCATTTTCGTCCACTGTGCCACATCTTCCGTGTTGTTCCATTCTTCTTGCCATCTTTCAACTGACCTTTCCCTTTCCTGTCTTTTCTCGGCCACAGTAAGGTTTGGACCTCTTCTTTCATAAAGCTCTTTTCTTTCCACCGCCAAAACATGCAACGGAACACATCCAGTGATGGTCCATACTTTTGGTGCTACCTGGGCCTTCAATGTTTGGCATCAGCTGTATCAACGTCTCCAGATTTCGGATACCGTCTTTTGAATGTGTACTCCGAACCTTAGCCCTTCCCACAACCAGACTCCCAGATACTTAATCGATTTAACCGGTACAACCAGCACACCTTCCTCTATAAAGCGAAGAGAGGATTTTCCTTGGCTGAAAATCAGAGTAACAGATTCGGGTAAGAAATTATTAAGCATCTAATACTCCACGAGGAGAGATGATCGTGGAGAGATATATGTCTTTGCCAAGCAACAACTATCTACTGATCATCAGGGATGAGTAATTTTTTTACTTAAACGAGACATGCGGTGGTCTATCTTTATTCTGTACTATAAATAATTTTTGAAGACCGTAATATTGTTCAATAAGTACACGAGATATATCATATTTCTAATAAACACATTCTTATTAATTTTTTTGGTTACAAATCTTTTTAATGATTTTAACCTTACTTGTCACTAGTAAATTCTTGATAATTGAGACTAATTGTATGAGCAAAATCGTGTTTGATATTTTTTCGTTCTCTTAAAAAAGCTGTTGACCAAACAACTTGCTACATATTCTAAATAATCCGTGATGAAAAAATTAAGTCAATAGGATTACGTCGACTTAATAATTCCAGTTTTTACATCTTCAAAACAACTAATTCGTCTTCTTTATTTATTACTGTCTAGCGTTAAACACACATATAATACTTGCTGTATAATATGATAAATTTACTAAAAAAATTAAATCTGGTTTTGAATAAGAAATTTGTTGGTAACTAGAATGATTTTAATTGACTTTTTAAGAAAATGGTGCCATTTACGAGTGAAACAAAAGATTTTTAATAATTTTTATATTGTTTTCTTAGTTCTAGTTTACATAATTCCATCAGTAGTTTCCTCAGGTTTGTTTATATTTTAGCACATTTTAATTCAAAATATTCGATCTTAATGCAAGAGTATATGAGTAAAATAAAACCATTATAGGTTGTTCTTAACGTTTCTATAGAAATATATGTAGCACTCAGGTACAAAATCACCAACCACGGTAATTATGAGGAAGAAAGAAGAAGTAGAATTGCTAGGGGCAAAACTGCTGTCTCCAAACTTCTGAAAGTATTTATGGTATTTTCCACGCCGTAGAGTAATGGATAATGAAATTTGAAGAGAGGAAACTAATCGATGATTTTGAAATGTTCACTTGGAGAAGAATATCAGAATACCATCGACCCACCAACATACCACTGTCTTCATTAGTAAAACAATTTGGAAAAACATCATAAAATATTTCAGCCATATTATGGTATTGCAGATGACTTTTCAAACGATAAATTACACACATTAGATTTAGTTCACACCAGTGATTTCCACAACGATAAGAATACTGATGTTTGGAGAAATACTTGGAGTAACCGATATAGCTAATTCTGTAACAGATTCCGTAATTGTTTTGAGAAATATTCCAAATTATTCAAAAAAAATATAATTATCTTAAAACTCTATCCATCTTTTCTAATTACTTTATTCCTGGTCTTACTCTGCTTCTTCCTCTAATAAACTACTTATGTCAAATTATTGTGATTTTCTCTCCTAATATTATTTTGATATGCCCAGCTATCTGTGAATTGACACAATTTTAATTTTTGACTTTTGTACTTTTTTTATTATTCAATTTTTTACATCGTTTATTTGTTCTAAAATATTTTTCAGTATTTTGATACATAGAGGGGTGAGTATAAGTCAGCTAGCGTCCTAGAAAACTTTGCATCCGCGAATTCCAACGCTCTAATTACTGAGTTAAACAAATACCTGTTTTTTCGTTTTTTCGCGTTTAGTCGTTGTATTTCGCGTAAAATGGCAGAGAACGTTCGCGTAAAGTTAACGTTAGACCACGTTTTAGTAAAACAATTTTAAAGTCAGGATCGCGATTACGAAGCCATTGAAGAAAATTTTACGGAAAAATATCCAAAGATATCCAAATGCACGATTTACTAATCGCAATTACATGGTTGATTTCGCCAAAAAAACCTGAACGGGCCAGTAGCATGGTACAAAGAATAACAGATATGATACTCCCGAGTGCGAAATTGGGACGAGTTCGCGCATTACGTCACAATGAGAGGGATTTTAAATATTCCCCATAAGAACATCGGTACTTGCATTTTTAATTAGCAATTAAAAGTCATTTTATAGGTTAATAGAGTTTCTATTGAACTATTTTGGATTTATTAAATTATAGGTGTTTTATTATTTTGATTTAAAAAATTAATAAATAATACAATGAACAAAAAATAATCTGTAAAATAAATAAATTTTAAAACTTTTTTTTTGTATTCTTCGATTTTTATTCGTATAATCTTCGTAAATTTTACTAGCTCTCTTTTGATTGGCTTGTCTTATTTGGCGCCAGTCTCAATTAGGGGATGAATCATTCATCTATTTGCACGTAAACAGATGAAAATAATTGATTAGTAATTATCTGTAATAAAATCGACAAAACAAATGAAACACAAGATTTTAAGTTACAATTTTCTTTAATTTTCTCTTATTTCCTATATCTTCTTTAAGTGTTAGGTTTAATTTCTTAATTCTAAAATACATTTGAGAGCGAAAGAGATTGTGTAATTATCTGTTCTACAATTCTCTTCGACTCTCTTTTGGAAAGTCTTTCCTGCCTTTTAAGTTGATTTATGAATAAACTTTTCGATTGTGGCAGATAAAGAAAAGGAACAGCATCACTTTTCAGCTTAGGTCCTTTCTTTGATTCATATTACAGCAATTCATGAAGTATTTGGAACAAATTCTTGAGGATTTAGTACCTATTAAATTTGTTTTCACGACAACAAGCAATAATCCACAGTTTTTCACTACCGAGTCCTTGAGAAAACCATAAAACCTACCAGATTTATCGGCATCTCTTGTCTGATTACGACTCAAACAACCAGCTAATACACAACGCATTTTATGTCAAGCTTATAACTTGTTCCTACCGAAAGTTCCTAAAAAATGCAGGAGTATGGTTGTGTATTAAGTACTAACTCAATAATAATTAAACATACCTTATTTATAACTTCCAAAACACCATTATTTTTCATATATAAAGAAGGTATACCTACAAAGCCACTGTCACTTATAAAATCGCATAACGAGTTCAAAATATTCCTAATAATAATTTTTGTTACACTAAAAAGCCTACAACTTAAATCTCACAAAACACAATAAAATCTACAACAAGCTTACCAAAGAAGTAAAAATCTAAAAATTGATAAAATTTCCGTTATAAACAGATATTTTATAATCTGGGGATTATAAAATAATTTTATAATAGCGGATCTGCTGACAGTGGCCTGCACAATATCATATCTAAATCATGAATGTGTTGCTTGTGTGAGTCCATTTCAAAAGGTGAAAGAAATAATAAGTTAGACTTACTCACAATCAATTTAATTTAACTAATCGGACGACCGGTTTCGCTTTCTATAATATGCAAAGCATCTTCAGGTCACGATACAATGTTAAAATGATGTTAAAATGAATTAAAATGATTAATAGAGTACCGGCATCATTTTAACTTTGTATCGTGACCTGAAGATGCTTTGCATATTATAGAAAGCGAAACCGGTCGTCCGATTAGTTAAATTAAATTGATTGTGAGTAAGTCTAACTTATTATTTTTTTCAATATCATATCTGTTATTCTCTGTACCATGGGCCAGTAGTGTTGAAGATGCAAACCAAAGCAGCTGACCAGTATCGGCGAATACCGTTACAGTCGCGCAACAATTCGTTGAAATCCCTTGGCTCTCCTCCAAACAGACATCGTTCAAGCTTGGTAGAGCATCTCGAAGAAATCTTCGTGCGATTATAAAAGATATCGGTTTACAATGATACGGTCCACATTTGCTGAAAAAGCTGAAACCGCAAGACTTCTAGACTTGCATCGATTTCTGCGAGACCTTATTAGGACAGCAGCCCACCATTTTTTCAAAAGACAAATCTTGTAGAGTGACGAAGCACAATTTAAGGTTATTGGTGTGGTAAAACAACACAACTGAAATTATTGGGCCGATGCTCATCGTCCCGAAATCATGGAGGAAGTGAACTCTTTTGGAGTGGTTTGGGCAGAAATTAATTATCGAGGGGCTTGTTGATCCCTTGTTTTTTTACTGTTAAAATGCGCAGGGGCGTTTTGGTCTGACGCTTTTCTAAGCCAGCATTTTCCTGAATGGATCAGTAGAGGTGGAAACGAAAGGTGACTTCCAAGGCCATGCACGCATGCTTAAGAACAGAGTTTTAACTCATACGGTCGAAAAGATCTCAAGCATTCGATAACAATCGAGATAAATATCATTAATGAAGATCTCGCAATGCTCGCTCAGATTAATAATTCGATCGAAAAACTTTATTTGAAGTGTATTGAGATGAATAGTGGACGTTTTGAAGATTTATTATAAATAAATATTTTGCGTCATAAGAAACTAAAACAAATTTTCGCAAATGTGTTTTTTCCATTTTTTTTGCGAATTTACCAGCTGACTTATGCCCATCTCGTATAGAGTGATTGGTTTTATTATTATTCACATTTTCTTCTTAGAACGGAATTTTGACTAACACGTTTATAAGGCTTTAATAATTTTTTATTGTATTTTGAATGTCTAGTACTTTTTATTTCTTTATATTGTCATTTTATATCTAAAAGTTCTAAATAAGTGGACTTATCGTCCTTTCCAAAACGAGTTTTAACTTAAATCGAAAAAATTTGGATGATAGACGAAATCTTAGATCCTGTACGATTCTTAGAGAATATCAGCAAAAAAAAACCAAAAAATGTATATTAATTGCAGAAAGAAATTGAAAACAGATCAAAAAAAAAAAACAAGAGTAGTTTTCTACTCAGTTAACCCAACAGTTTCACCTTGTCTGACTGTCTATATTTCCCTTAAGAATCTTATCTGATTGCTCCCGCCAACTATGTTCATTTTTTGTATTTGCTGTTCTATGAAGCTCCTCTTTTGAGTTCTGAAAAGTCGCCTTATCTGTGCTCTTGTTCAGTGAAAATCTGCTTTGTTCTCATCTGTTGGGTTTTTTAGCATTTTTATTTTATTTTTTTTTTATTTAGTTTTCATATGTTGGATAGTCGATAAGAAAAATGTTACACGTATACAAAAATTGTAAAACAAAAATATTGCATGGCTGTTATTAGAATCTGGAAAGAGAATCTAATAAATTTCACGTGAAAATTGGACTGCACCATGGTTTAATGCTAAGTCTATCCCTATTTTTCTTCGTATTGGATATCACGGACAATACACCGATTAAGTTCCAAGAATTAGCAAGGACATTGTTTAGTATATTGTTTTTATGAAGCAGTGTTGGTAGGAGCTGCTGAAATTATACTACAGGAAAGACAAGCAGTAAAAACAGGCTTTTGAACAAAACAGTTTAAAATGTAAGTCAAGAACAGTACATCTATTTAATGATTTTAAAAGGTAAAATTATTGAACAGTAACAGTTTTGACTTCTTAGGATCGCTGTTATAAAGCAGTGTTAAAATAAATGATAAAAGTTACTATATAGCAAAAGGGAATAATCAAAATTACAATGAATATGTTTAAACTATGAAAGTGAAAGTTTAAAAGTCAAAAGAAATAAAAAACGAAATATATAATAGTGGATAGATGTATCTTTAATCAGTTTGTTCAAACATTAGCTTTCATGACACTTCTTTACATAGAAAAAATATCACAACCATCTACCTGGATGAAGTTATTATTCCTTGAGAGCCGAGACCGACCTCTCGAGCACCAAAGGGTCCACAGACATGCAAATGCGAGACACAATGCATGTATAGCCGCAATATATCTGTATCTAGGGTAGTTGTTTATGTATACATCCATTGTGCGAAGTGTCGTACCATGAGTTAATTATGTCCTTTACCTTGTGGTTTACTTGAAGGTAACAACACTTGAGATGGTCTTCCATACAAGAACAGCCTTTCCGTTTTTATGGGCTAGGACGAATCTAAATATTACTTTTTCTACGAGGGACAAATCACAAGTAAAGAAAATTTAGTATGTATATAAAATAGTATAATGTGCAAGAAAAAAATCAGTACTTATTTTTTAAATCGTTTTCAATACTTATCAGAAGAACGTATAACGAAAGAGAAAGCAAAATTATTTTTCCACCTTCTGTAATTTCTTATAACTACTTTAAAGCTATTTTTTTCTAGGAATAGTCGATATTGTGAACTACTTAACAATTGTTTTATTAATGTTTCTATTGTCCTTTATTAATTTGACAATATTATTTGTAATCCGCTTGAATATAGGCTACAAGTTCTATCTGTATAATTTTTATTCGTTATTTCGTAGATATTCTATCCTTCTTATTTAGATAACCTTTAGTTAATGGTCAATTATAAACTTGGCAGATTACTATCAGTTAAGGCAAATTGTTTTAAATCCACTAGTGTGTCTTTGATGGTAAGAAACGATGGTCTCAAAGTAAACATTTGCCAAATGAGTTGCACTCATGTCGATTGTTTTCTTGGTAGAATCGTGTGATGTACTATATTTTTTGTTGTGTTGCCAGGCGCCAGAATGAAGAAAGTGGAGGTTTGCCTATACGTTAATATACTACGTACAATTGACCATGCCAGACCCTAAATTAATTAATCTTGTACAGATCCAATAGTGAATGCGTGTTCACGAATGTCCATTCTTATATTTTTTAGCCAAAAGCATCTTCTCTTCTCAACTGTTTTCGAAATATGATTACCGAACGTACAAAGCAATAAAGCTACCTGATGAGATAGACAGAAGTCGACATTAAGGAATATTTAATCTTTATTGACTTTTTTTCCATTGTGTCTATTAGTTTATTTTTGGTGTGTATATATTTTGTACTCATGTACTCGTTAAAGTTTTCTATGTGGTCAATTAATTTGTAACATTGATTAATTTATTTGTATTTACAAGATCTTTGATATTACACAGGGATCTTTCTTCCTATAGCTTTTATATGAAGTTGTTTACTGATTATCATCAACTTGGCCTTTATGATATTGATATAAAGTACATTCTCCCCTCGTATAATCTTATATTGAACTCGTTTGGATACTCAACTGGGCGTCTTCATAAAATGAATAAGAAATGTTTTTATTTGCTTTATTCTGAAGTTATTCTGCTTTTATATTGGTATGTAAATTGTTTATACCTGAAGAGCAAATTGAATCAGATTTAGTTGACTTTTTTGTTTTATTGCTTCCTTAAGAACAACGATTATTTTATTAAATGTATTACTTTGTTTATAGATCTATTAGTAGGAAAGGCTATAAGCATTTTATTTAGGATATTTAACTAACACCAGCGTAAATTTTCAGAGATTATCGAATATTTTAGTTCACCGAAACATGAATGTTAAACATGTACACAAAGCTGGATCTCAAAAAATAATGAGGTGCAGTAAACATAATACCGGTATCTTCTTCAGGTGTTAAGCTTCATCTTTCGCGGTTGCTGTTCGAAATTGCAATTTTATTAAAGATACTGCCATGAGAAACAATTCCTCAGACAAGTCTCCAAACCAATATCTTAGATTGCACAACCGATATTATACGGCTTCCTTTACTCACGACTTTGCACTGCGTTATCAGTTGTAGTATCTCATAATTTGGACTAGCAACAATATAAAAAACGACCGCCTAATAGACACCCGAATAAATAACAACTATCATTCACACTGTCAAAGGAATTCCGAGCATATATATGTTTATATGTATATATATACATATAAACATTCATTAGTCCAGTGGCCTCCTGAAGTCTTGCCACATCTCTCACATCCAGCTGTATCCAGCTGTCTATATGAAAGATTTAAACAGTCATCACACAATGTGGAAATATATCAGCAACGATAGATTTGTAGGTGCTGTAATTTTATCCAGTAATGCAATACCCAATAAGAACTGTATAGCAACTGCATAACTGCGAACAGACATAGCCAATGACCTTGTACAAGCACTACACGAAGCTCGGAGAGATAAATGGGTAAAACCAGCTTCGGAAATAAATTTCCAAATATCTACCAGAACAGTGCTACCCTATCAACGGTATCCAAAATATCTCGGGATAATCTCTCTCTAATAGCGCTAAAGAGTAAATTGAGCCTTGGTCTACTTAAAACTATGCCTTTAACCTTACCGCTTTAGCTCCAATCTCCAGTTCTTACGTCTAGCAAATTTTGAGCGTTCGCTACCACTTCATTATCCTACCTTTTTCGTGGCTTTCCTTTTGCTCTTTCGCCCTGCATTTTACTGTCTAGGGCTCCTTTCGGCAATCTTTCGGTCTCCATTCTCACTAAATGAGCAGCCCATCAAAGTCTCTGAAGTTTAGCATATTCTGAGAACGGTGTCTTTTTGAACAGTTGGTAGAGTTCATGGTTGTACCTAGATTTGTATACTCCGTTTTTATTAATAGGGCCAAATATCTTCCTTACAAGTTTTCTTTCAAATATAGCAATGAGGACGATTAGTGGATGTATCAGAACTACTCCATCTTATTGGCTTCCAACACTCAGCCACATATCCAAAACTGCTCTAAAAAGACAAGACCCCCTGATAAAAGAATATAAGAAAATAATTAGTAACACACAGCTCCCCATCCATGAGGAGATAGCAGATCAGGCAATAAACCGGCTTTCTTCTAGGAAACAACCAATGTTATTAGCACAACAACTGTTAGAAAACAACTTTAACATCAACTCCGAATTGCAGACGCTCTGTACTGAAAGTATAGAGTACTAAATATACTTGACCCAGTAGCAAATACCGATGACTTCAACCACTCACGGCATATCTAGAAGATCAAAAACTGCGCCATTATTGTTTAATTTGTTTATTAACGTCGTCGTTTTCCCCATGAATTATAGCTCCTTTGTGCCAAAGGCAAGAAATAACATGGCATCGCAAAGTCAAGGTCGCTAAATTGCTCAAGCGGATCTATTCTCTATCAAGCTATGGGGATCACAAAGGAGTAAGTCTCTCTCTCTCTTGTCGTTTCCTCATTGCTGAGGATCGTGATTTCCTACAATGCGGGCTGTCAATTCTCTCCATCTCTTGCGATTTTGGGCTGCTCTCATGGACTCGGAAAACGTCTCTCCAGTGGCTTTCTGTACTTGATCTGACCATCGGATAGGTGAGCGTCCTCTGCCTCTACGTCCTTCTACGTTTCCGCACACAATTAGTCTTTCTAAGTTGTCATTGTCTCTTCTCGCAATGTGGCCAAAAAACTTTAAAACATTTGCAAGACACTGAGAGGAGAGTCTGGTCTGAATGTTTAGCTCTTCGAGAATCGACTGATTGGATCTGTGCTCCGTCCACGAGACGCGTAGCATTCGTCTCCAGCACCACATTTCGAATGCGTCAATCCTTTTCCTATCCTCTGATTTTATTATCTGAAAGGAGTAAGTATCCGATGCCAAATTAAATCTCTTAATAAATATCAATTTGGCACATAATATAAACAGGAAGCAAATAATATAAACTCGAAACGAAATCAGAATCCGAAACTCCATAATTAATATAAATAAACTCTAGAGACTAATAGACTGTACAAAAGTTTAGTAATAAAAACTAAAAAATATATAAAACGCATATAAAATAAAAAAGAGTATTTGATAACCAGCACGTAACGGTACTATGTGAGATCTGTTAAGAGTCTTAATCTCAATATGTTAAATATATTTTTATTATATATTTCTTACCAATAGTATTTTTATTTTTCGCACTTGTCTCAAAACGCATATTTTCTTGTCAAGATCGTTACCAGTCCTGTCCATTAAACTCAAATAAAGTGAAATATAATAGACACCTCGAAACAAACAGTGTATATTTCGCAAAAAGGATTCCATTACACTTAGCACACTAAAAGCTGGTTCAATATGTTAGTGTCATCACAGTGTAAATAAACGACCGATCTCTTTGAGAAACTTACCTGAACCTGATGCCCCTTTAGAAAACAAACAAAATGCAAATATATCTGGTCTAGCCTAACTGGATGCTGAATTTAAACAGTGGCGTTTCGTAAAAAACTAGTGTGTATACCACACATGGCTATTTATATTTAAATAATAGAAAAAATTAACAGAAATGTACACAGTTAAAAAGATAAACGGGATTGATCCGGATAATTCTATTCTACCAAAAGTAATCACACATCTATATGTAAAATTTATTATAAAACAACAAACTGAAAAAAGAAAATAAAAAACAGAGTTAACAAGTTAACTGCCGTGCCAGACCCATGGGTCTGGCACGGCACAATATTCCATCACGCCACGTCGGTCCGATGGGACCGGCACTACAATCCTATTTTTATTGCAGCTTACCAGGCCGCCGGCATAACTAACTGTGTACAAAACGCATGTAATAAGTGGCACGGCACGGTCTGTGCAAACATTCTGCACATTTTTCAAAATAAAACTAAATTTTAAGCTTCATTTTTATACAAAAAAAAATGTTTACCTTTAAAAATCAGAACATCAAAACTATTTCATCTTTATATTCCAAAACTAAATATCCTATAGACAAATTTGAAAAAACGAATATAGTATACAGCATTAGTTGTACTCAGTGTGAAGCTGAGTATGTTGGTGAGACCGGAAGAAATGTCCCAAATCACATTATTTCTCACAAAAGTGATTGCAGAATTAAAAAACCATCTTGTGCTTTGTCAGAGCATGTAATCGATAAAGACCATATTATGGATTTTGATAACATTAAAATTTTATGTAGTGAAAGTAATAAATTCAAAAGGACTTTTTTGGAAATGGTTTGTATTATCAAAAGTGATAATAATTTAAACAAAAGATCAGAAATTCAAAATCTAAGCAAAATTTATAATTATATTATTTCTTTATAATTTATATATGAAACTTGTAAAATATCACATTTTAATTTAATTTTCCATATATCTGTCACATTTTTTGATACATCTATCAATGGTGAATAAATCTTCTTCTTTTTTTAACTAAACAAAAAAGAATTTTTAAACAAAATTTTATTTTTGGCAATATAATTGTCAAAAATAAAAATTTTAAGTTGGCATTTATGACATTGAGGCTTATTTGTAATTGTTCGCTATTTTAACTTGTTTATAAATTCAATTGTTTTTGTGTTAAGAAAATGTTTTCAAAATTATATTAAAATTTCAGAGATGCATTTATTAGATTAGGACATTTTTGTATTAATTCTTTTTGAGATGTATTAGCAGCAATTTTATTAACCAAACTAATTTTATTTGGTGAGTTAACAAAAAATTTTTTTCTTTCTAGTTCAACATTGTAAGATATTTTGTCTTTTTTAGCAGCTCTTGATAATAATTGTAAACACAATTGAAAGCTTGAGATAATAAATAGTTAACCAATAGCCTCTTTTATTGACTCCAACCCATCCAAAACATTTATATATATATATATATATATATATATATATATATATATATATATATATATATATATATCTATATATATATATATATATATATATATATATATATATATATATATATCCATTATTCTCGATCTACTGAAGAAACAAAATATGACCTGGCAACCTTTCTGGTGCCGTTTTAGGCTTCAGTCAATTCCATACGATTACGCGACCCTTCTCATTCCTCGTCTAAGAAGATAATACATTTACGTCATAAATGTCATCCGATTAATAGCAACATTGAATCGTTTGTTTAAAGTTTTATAATAATTCTCGTTTAAAATAATTTTGATTTTTTTTTAAATAATGATTATTTTTAATCATATTATTTAGTTTATATATTGTAATTAAATTTACTATCAAAGTGATATTTATTTATTTATATTTGATTATTAATTATATGGTCTAATTTTACAGGTTTGTCATCAGTAAACATCGTAGGTATTTGTTTAAAATATAAAAAATAAATAAATAATAAAATCACTTTATTTCATTTTAAATATACTCTTCTTCTTTTCGGCTTTTCATATTATGAATTCCCAATTCAAAAATATTGACAATATCATTTTAAAGTCATCTACTTCAAAATGTATAGGTAATATATGTTAATATGAATGACTCACATAAAATTAAATTATTAGAATCATTTTTCTTTCCAAGGAACAAAAAGAATTTTTTTAAATTTATTAATGTTTTGTATTTCGATCATGAAAAATGAACACCAGTTCTTGGCATTTGCTGACGATCTACGATCCTAGCAAAAACCGAGAAAGAATTAAGAAGAGTTGTGAAGAAAATCATCGAAGAAGCACAGAAATTCGGATTGGAACGGAATGAAGACAAAACCAAATATATGATCATGGGAGGGACAGAAGGGAAAACAGAAGACTTTAGTGTGAGGTCTGTAAGTGGTAAAAGCTATAGTTTTAAAAGGGTGGACAAATTTGAATATCTGGGTGTAGTTTTCGATGAAAATAGAAAAGAGAAATGGAAGCTCGAAGCCAGAATAGCAAAAGGGAATAAAAAATTAGGTAGTTTAAGAGGCCTACTGAACTCAAAATACGTTTCTAGACAAGGTAAACTCGGAATATATAAAACAGATATTCGACCCACAGTAACATATGCCGGTGAGACATGGACATTAAATAAGAAGGAAGAGGATACTCTGAAAAGATGGGAAAGGAAAATATTGAGACGCATATTCGGAGGACGGAAGACAGAAGATGATTGGGAGAGAAGAACCAACAATGAATTAATGGCTTTATACAAAGAACCTACCATTACCAAGTTCGTCAAGGCACAAAGAATCAGATGGTTGGGACATGTGGAAAGAATGGCAACAATAAACTAGTAATAACCAGAAAATAATCTGCCCCAAAGGAAGAGGTAGACCCAGAACGAGGTGGTAATTAAGAATACTGTATATACATATTTAAGTTAAAGTTTTGTTTAAAATAATTGTAATTAGTTAATATTAGGATTATGTTTAAAAAAAAGTACCCTAGGCCTAAACGGCCTGTTGTGCGTAAAAATAAATAAATGTTTTGTATTTTAAAAACGACGAAGTGGAAGTCAAAACGCCAAATAAACCTATTTTAAAGTAAAATTATGGCTTATTCCCAATAAACATGGTAAAATGCATTAAGATGCCACAAGAAAATAATTTCACGACAATATTATGGAATGCGTAATCATCCTAATAGAACATACACTTTTTAAATTTAGGAAAATGTAAGCTATAATGCATAACATATAAAAATGTTTTAAGGAAAAGCTGTGAAAAATAAGGAAATTTTTTATAACACAAAATTAGTTATATACAGGGTGAGTCATAACTATTGAGACATAGACTAATGACAGGATATTTGGACCAAAATATGGCTATTGGGCCAAATATGCCTTAATAAAATGTTGCTGAGGAAAAAGATACAGGGTGTTAAAGTCAATTTTTGTTTTTCGTTTTTTGCTAATAGTTTCCCTGTATATTTTTAAATCAAAATTGGATTGAATTGCTTAGAGTCTTAAAAAAGGATTTCAAATATTATTTCATTTATGAAAAGTATGCTTTGGACTGTCAGATAATTGTTGTTGGTAAATGTCATTTGTTCAGAGTAAATTATTTTTGATGTGACAGTATAGTGTAATGTTGCATTTTTTAAAAGTAATCATTACTTTTTTTGATTAAAATGCCTCGTCACAATCATTTTAATAATGAAGAAAGCGAGATATGATTTGCGTATACGCACAAGAAAATTTTTGCGGTCGCTCGGCCATATCTTGGTCCAAATAACCTGTCGTTAGTCTATGTCCCAATAGTTATGACTCACCCTGTACAGCCTGTTACCTTATGTTTGCGTATAACATTCCATACCTTCTGGCTGCCGAGCGACCGCAAAAATTTTCTTGTGCGTATACGCAAATCATATCTCGCATTTCTTCATTAGTAAAATGATTGTGACGAGGCATTTCAATCAAAAAAAGTAATGATTACTTTTAAAAAATGCAACATTACACTATACCGTCACATCAAAAATAATTTACTCTGAACAAATGACGTTTAGCAACAACAATTATCTGACAGTCCAAAGCATACTTTTCATAAATGAAATAATATTTGAAATCCTTTTTAAGACTCTAACAGTTCGACTGCGTTTTTATCGAAACCGGTTGAAATTATCATGTTTAAACAAGAGTACCAATTTTACGTAAAAATGATGTTTACGTCATATTTTCTAATAAAAATTACTAAAAAGTTTCATCAGAAAAAGTTTAGACTCAATTTAGATAGAGAAAATATCAATAAAGTTGTATGTAAGTATATACTTCCACTCATTTGTAGTTTGATCAAAGCAGCCTCCTGACTCCTGCCTCCTTTGTTCTAGAACAATTTTGTCTTAAAATCTTATTTGACGTAACCAAATAAGAAATATTATCCTCGACGCCAATGTGTACCAGTTTAAAAAGGAGCTCTTGTAAGGTACTTGAGTAATGTCAATACGTTGTTGAGCTTTCAGGGATGCGCGACGAATCGACACGCCACTTTACAAAGGCTTTTAACAGTTTTCCGTTATAGGGTAACAGCGCTCAAATCGCTCCTAATGATATGATTAATTGTCATTGGTCTTGTCGGTACGCTAAACGCTTTTCTATGGGAATGATTATGGTAATGAAGTAGTAGTCTTATACTTCTTTTTCTTTTTGTATATTATCCTCTTAGTACAATGAAGATTACGCAACATGTATACGAAATATACCCAGGTAATCTTCGTTGACTTGGGAGTTGTCGGGACATCACTTTTTGCATCATTTATTTACGTATGAAGTAAGGTATCGTTTTGACTTTTATAAATGAGTCCACTAGATGCAAAACTCTGTATTTGCAAAATTTGTAAAAATTGATTTTCAGTCGACAGTTATTTGTCACGTATTATAGCTATCTTTTGATGTAGAAATTCAGCTGCAAAGTCAGGTATTTGCTAAGAAATAGGCATTTGAAATCTTGAGTCAGATGCAAAATTCTGTATTTGTAGGCCTATGTCAGTTGCATAACTGTGTAATTGCAATTGGCCAACCGCTTACTTTGTTTGAGTCACATGTGCACATGTTAATTGAGTGCTAAAAACACCAAGTTTATTGCAAATAATTGCCATTACGGATCTTCATGTGAATATTAGACCTTGTGAAAAAGGAAAAGGGAGGAAACGAGTTGTATAAACAAAAAAATGGAAATGAAATGTAATGAAACTTAAGAGGTAAGAGGTGTCTACAATTAACTAGATAGGTTCGGGACTTATTCTCAATATTTTTAGGCATAAACCTAAGGACTTACCCGAGTTTCCCACCTGTAATCATACAAAGAAAGTGTATTGTTGTAGGGATTTAAAGATTAGGAATATTCAGTGGATCCATAATATGTGTTCATTCACTGACAAAATATATAGGTATATAATAACGGATTTATTACGGCTGTCGCCGCTTCTCCGCCCCCAATTTCCATCTTTTTCTGTCATATGCAGTTGCCTCTTCTAAGTCTCTTTGCGCCATTGCTTCATCAATATCGTTGCACCAATTTCTCCGTGGTTGTCCTCTCTTTCTTCTTTCAGGAGGGATCCATTTCAGTACTCATTTAGGCCATTGGTACTCTGGCATTCTTTTAACATGTCCGAACCAGATTAATTGTTTTCTTTCTATGTCATCATTGATATTTCGTTCCATTTTCATTTCGATTCTTATTTGTTTATTTCTAACTCTCTCCAGTTTCGATCTACCGCAGCTTCGTCTCAGATAATCCATTTTTGTCGTCATAAGTTTGTTTCTATTAGCTTTGGTGACGTCCCATACTTCTGAACCGTAAAGTGTAATACTTTGGATTATACTACCGTAAATGTGTTTTTTGGTTTCTCGTCGAATTGTTTTTTGCCAGAGAAGAGAGTTTAAGGCACGGGTCGCTGCTCTGTCCTTGTTTATTCTTTCCCTGATTTCACCTGCGCTATTTCCCTACTTGTTGAAAATGATCCTCAAATATTTGCAGGATTGCACGCTTTTCATTTTGTCGTCTTCCAAGACTAGGTCAAATATTTCATCTGTTTCCACTGAGAGATATTCACATATATATATTTTGTCATATTCATGTTTAGACCTGCCACCTCATATTCTTTTTGCAGTTTTCTTACCATATAGCTAAGATCGTAGCTGTCTTCGGCAATTACTACCTGGTCATCCGCAAAGAAAAGTGTATATAGCTGGTTTTCTTCCACCGTTATTCCCATGTTTCTACATTTTTTTTACCCATTTTACTAAGGATCTGTCCAAATAGATTTTAAATAAGGTGGGTGACAGACAGCAGCCTTGTCTTAGTCCCTTTGTTGTTTGAAAAGGAGAGGTGATTTCTTGTCCCATTTTAATTCTTGCAAAGTTTTGTTCGTAATATTTTTGGGTGGCGTTAATAAGAATTGGGTTTATTTTCAAGTTACCCATTTCTATCCATAGTTGGGAGATCGGTACACTGTCATATGCTTTTTCCAAATCTATTAAAGCTATATGGATTTCTCTATTTCTCTGCACTCGTTTTTCCATTGCAATTTTTAATGTGAAAATATTATCCATAGTGGAGCGTCCGGCCCTAAATCCCGCTTGTCCTTCGGGTTTTTTGTCTTTAATATCATTTTTTATCAGGTTTCGTAGTACTTTAAGTATAGTCGGCCTATAGTAGCAATCCTATAGTTTTTAGGATCCATCTTTGTGCCTTTCTTGTGTAATGGAGAGATATACGATTGTCTCCATTCTTCTGGAACTTCTTCTCCGTTTAAGCATCTTTCGAATAATTTTCGGATCATTTCAAACAGTTTTGATAATCCATACCTAATCAACTCTGGATGTTTTCCGCCTGGGCATGGAGATTTTTTAAATTTCATTCCCTTAACTGCTTCTTTTACTTGATCTATTTCGATTCTTCCATTTACTTTCACTTGTTCATTTGTCTGTTTAAATCTTTCTCTTCTCTCTGTTAATAAGTTCTTAAAATGCTCCACCCATGTGTTCTCTGGTATTCTATTTATTATGACTTGGTTTTTTGTCGTTGTTCTCATTGTTTTTATAGTTCTCCAGGCTTCAGAGCTCTTTGTCCCTCCTATATGGTTGTCTAGGTATTGGCATTTTTGTTCCCATGGACTATTTTTCTTTTTAGCCACTTTTCGTTTGACTTCTTTATTCAATTTTTTATATTGTTGTTTTGTATGTTCGTCTCCCTGTTGTAATAACTTTAGATATACTTCCATCTTTAGTTTTATCTTTTCTTCCACTTCTTTATCCCACCAATATGGTTTATCTACTCTCTGTACAACTGACAAAATAAAACAAGATATTTTTTGCTCAAATTTTGTCAACAGATCAAGTACAAACCCACATGGAATTTCAATCAAATATTTTGTTCCTACAGTAGAGGGTGGACTTTTAAGAGTATGCAAGAGAACGTTTCTTGGAATAATGTATAAGAATAGAGCGTGTTGTAAAAAGGTTTGTTATCCGGTGTCAAATACTAAAAGAGAGAAGAGGGGAAGATACGACAAAATGTAGATTTGATCCAATAAAATTATATTATCTATCGAAACATTTATGGGGCGTTTTGTACGGGACAGAGAGTCATTATAATAGAGGACGATCAACTAGTTTGTATTTACCATGAAATCTAAATTTTACAAAGCTTTACAGAATAAAATGTCAACGTTATCCGCATCATTTCGTAAAGTTATCATATTTCCAAACATACATTAGTGAACACTACCACATATTATCATTCGGCACTCCCTTAATAGATGCTTGTTCTGCATGTCTCAGAACGAAGGAAATTTTGAAACAAGAAACTTCAGAAGAAGACAAATTAAAGATTATAACAGAGCAGAGAGTTCTTACGTTAAGAGTTAAAGCCTTTTATTCTTTGTTAAAAAACGAATCAAATCATAACATACAAATAATTTCTTTTGATTGTCAAAAAAATCTTCCCTTACCGAAGCTTCCAGACCAGGCGGCTTATTTCTCGCAGCAAATAAATTTTTATAATTTTTCCCGAAATCCCATCTTTCTTCTGCAAATGTGACGTCATATGTGTGGCTGGAGTATGAACATCCACAAGATTCAAAAGCTGTTGTCTCTGCTGTACAATACTGTACATGATACTAAAAATCAAATCAAAAAAGTTCTACTATTTGGAGATGGATGTGTTGGACAGAACAAAAATAGCACGTTGATATCTATGATAATCTACTGGTTGGTTTATGAAGCATCTGATCACATCGAGGAAATTTACGTTTCCTGTTGTTGGTCATTCTTTTCTGACACCAGATAGATTTTCGGTATGATAGAAAGGGAGATAAATAAGAAGAACGTTGTAATAAACAGAAAAGAATATGAAGACATAATTGGAAAACACTCAATTTTGCTGAGACTTGGTAAAGACTGACTGATATCAGACTAGAGAAAGAAAAGTGACGTTGTTGTTAAAAAACCTTCCCAGTGGCATTTTAAATGCAATGCATTGAAAAGATTTATATTTTCTAAGAACAAGGATCATATGGCCAAGGTAAGGGGAAACTATTTTATCGTTATGACATAGGGTTCTGCAAACCTATAATACGAAAAGGGAAAAATATTTGTTTATTGAAACCTAAGTTGCAATAGATTGGATGTTCATTGGAAGGAGATAAATTGTCCATAGAGACTTTCCTTAGAAAACATTTTGGTAAACATTGGAAAGACCAGCCGGATCTCACATATTATAAAATAATAGATACTGGCGTACAGACAAATAATAACGAGACTGCTGCAGAAAATGATCATCATGATGACGAGGACTCAGAGAAACATTTTAGGAGTTTAGGAATTAATATAAATATATAGACATAATTTGTAAGACCTTGACTGTTGACTAAAAGTTTACTTCCATACGCTTTTTTCCTTATTCGTAACACACTAGGTTTGGGAAACAGTCTAATCTAAGAACCACTAATATCGTTAATGGTTGACTATTATCATGTATTTGCAAATGTTAGTTGCATACATCTGTATTAACATAGTTCACTTGCAAAACTCGGTATTTCCCGAGTATCCGTATTCCCCCATATCAAAAAATGTAATTTAAAATATATTTGTTAGTTTAATAAAGTAAAAAAGCCAGAAACAGCAGAAATGAAAACCATTAGAAAAATCTATGGTAAAACATTGTGGAACAGAGCTAGAAGTACACAAATATGAAGGAGATGAACAGTGAAGAACAACTAACACTGTATAAGAAAGAGAGAAGTGACAGACATGAACATACATTCACGGCTAAAAGCGGCACACGACAGAGATAAATTTTTCGCAATGATTGCCAATCTTCAGTAGTAAAAGGGGTGCCTGAAGAAGAAGAACATTCCTGAAATATTTTTATTCATTTTTGGTTCTACACGTTATTGAAAGTTTAATATACTCCAAGAAACATGTCTTTTACTTCTTCTTCACTGGCTTTACAACTCGGGGTGAGTCTTCGCCGCATCCCCTATCGCCCTCTAACCTCTACGATCTTGCGCTCCAAGAAACATGTGCATTTTGATTAAAATTTACATATTTATCTTTCTACATGGTCATTTAAACTAAATTGTGCTTTAAGGCTTTATGATTATGTAGTAGCTTAATTAAACTACCATTTTTCTTTGTCGCAATAAAAGTTGTATAAATATCCTTTCACCTTTTAAATAATTTACGATTAATACCTCCACAATATTCAAACAAAAACAACCGGACCATTCTAATCGGTACAAATAAATAAAATTCAGGTTGAATTGCTTTCGAATTGATATTAAATATAGATTATCCAGCTCGCTCTTCTTTTTTAATTTCACAACAGAAAATGACTTGCCGAAACATCCTAAACGTAACCTGTCAGCGGCCAACAATCGCATAATTAACGATCTTTCAGACATAAATCGATTAATACCATTTAAACGAACAATTATCAAAATTTCTTTTATATCGTCTAGATATCTACGTAACTATATAATCCGAAGCAACTAGATCTTTGAACGGATCTTTAATTTTCTCCTCATAAGCAATAATTATCTTTATTAAAATATTATGTTACGATTTATTTTTAAAATTTTTGTGCAATAGTGTTGCCACTACGTACATTTTTTATTTTATTTTATTTATTACAAAAACTGACCTATCGTCTGTATCGGCTCTATCGGCTGACTCTGTTATTTTTTGTAGGTACTCGTGCCACTATATCTCCTTGTATTCTAAAAGGTAGCTGAAATTCTTTCCAAGGATAAATAGAATTTCGTATATTGAATAAGTACTTGATTTTTTATAACAGGCTATGTCTAGTTTAATATTCGGTAAGTTACCACTTACATAACTTTGTTGCTTCTTTAAGAATTCCTTAAAATTTGCTTGCGTTTATTAATTGCATTCAATAAATGCTGAAAGATAGGTGGCAGCCATAAATACCTATTTCTGCCTTACTCGTCTTCATCAGTATGGTGCCCATCACCAAGTTAAAATCATCATCATCCAGCTTTCATTTATCACGTCCACTGCTGGACATAGGCGTCCCTTAAACTCCTCCATTCTTTACAATGATCTCTTTGTTGCCAATTTTTGGTTATACGCCTGATGTCGTCAGCCCAATGTGTAGGTTGTCTTTCTTCGTAGATCTTCGTTTCTTATTCGGTGCCGCAACTTCACTCCCAGCATAGATCGTTCCATTCATTTCTGTGCCACTCTAAATTTCGAAACCGTAGTCTTGGTTTGAGCCATAGTGTACGCCACATAGGTCATCAGCGGTAATACGCATTGGTCAAATACTTTTTTTTTGAAGCTAATTGGTATGTTTGTCCCTAGGTGTGTCTAGCAGTTTTTCATAGGCTGCCCACGCGAAAGTAAAGTCTTTGGATTTCGCATGTTTGGTTATCCCTGCTGATTCTTATTTCATTACCCAAATACGTATATTTCTCCACCAGTTATACCACTTTGTCTTGAATAGTGTAATGGTTATTGGGGACCATATTTGTCATAAACTTAGTTTTGGTTAAGGTCATTCTGAGGCCCACCTTCGATCATGAAAAGTCCAATTCATTTAACATATCGGTGGCTTCTCCTAAATTCTTATGAGGATAATGTCATCTGCAAAACGGAGATGGTTAAGCTTTTGGCCGTCTATTGTTATTTCTCTGTGGTTCCAAATGACCATCTTAAAGGCATACTCTAATGCCGTTATGAATAATTTCGGTGACAATGTATCTCCTTACCTTATCCCACGTTTTATTTTTATTGGTCGGGTTTTATCGTGTATCTTAACAGTCATACTGGCATTTTTATAAATATTGTAAATTATACCTATAGCCAATCCTGATGTCATTCATTGCTTGTATTAGGCTGTCTATTTCGATCGTGTCGAACGCTTTATGAAAATGTATGAAAGCGAGGACAGGAGGTTTGTTGTATTTTATAGATTTTTCAATGAGTGTCTTTACTGTATGGAGATGATCATTGGTACCACAATCTGAACGGAATCCTACCTGTTCTCTCGGTTGGTAGAAATCTAATTTTTTCTCTAATCTTGATGTTATTAACCTAGTAAAGAGCTTGTATATGTGGTTCAACAGATTAATAGGTCTATAATTTTCTATTGTTCCATTCTTTGTGCTCCTCTCTTTGCTTCAAAAATAGATTAAACAGTTTCCTTAATTTATTTAATAGCATATCTCCTCCATTTACGATAGCTTCTGTTACAATTCCATCCTCTCCTGGGGCTTTGTTATTTTTCACTTTTCTTAATGCTTGTCGAATCTCATCTACCTACCTTTATCTCTGGCATTGGTTTGGAACCTTGATTAATGATCTTCTTTGAAATGGCTGTTTGTGTTCCTGTTTGAACTTCTCATCTACTTCCATATAATTCCTCGTAAAACTCTTTGACGACCTACATTATCTCGTCTCTACGTGACATTTCATTTTGCTTGTTTCTAGTAATTAAGATCGTTCTTGGAGGTTTCATGCAGTAGTAGCTTATTATTAATATGTGCTTGATATTGATTGATATCTAATGGGGGTGTCCAGATACCATGAGATTTATTTTTAATCACTATGTTCCTTTCTCTTTCTATGTTGATTTGGACTTTTGCTCGTATCATTCTGTGGTCACTGCTTGTGTTGAACTTGTTGAGTACTGTTACATCTTTAAAATACACGAAATTATTAACTTAGAATGAAAGAGTGTAGAAATAATAACTATAGGGGCAAAAGTTTAAGACATGAATATTAAAAACGTTAACATTGTTTAAAATAAGAAAATTTTTTACAATTAAAAAATTATTATTAAATTATTAAAAAATTACGAAGACAATACTTATCATTTACTCCAACCTTCAGCCTGGCGACAAGTTTAGTCCTACTCCTTGTAGTAAACAGTTTGATTTTAAAACAACAATCCTTGATTTCTTATTTAATTAGTACTTTTAAAAGCAAATGTTTCATTAAAGCAAAGTCATCCAAGCCCAGCTACCTTCGCTGGGGTTGCCAATATATACATAAGAATCAGTATCCCTACACTCATTAAACTTCTCAAATTATTCTCATTTATTACTATTGTTATGTTGTTCTGTAAGTTTAGAGATTAAGAAAATCACGACATGGTTTAGTTTAACTTTATTTAACTCAAATATTTATTTATTTAACTCAAAACTCACTTATTACAAATATCACAATTACTAATTACATTTATAATTATTCTTCTTCCTCTTTATAAGCAATTCTGCTTGTTCATTGCCGGATTAATACCTCTGTGGAAGATTGTCACTCCATCTTTTGGGAGTCGTCCGATACTTCTTCTGCCGATTGGTGACTTATCTCTTGCTATTTTGACAAGGGTCTCCTCCATTCTGCTTATGTGGTTATTCCATTATTTTTTTCTATATTTACTCTGCCTGCCGTTTTGTTGGGTGGATCGAGTAGCTTGACAAAACTGTTGCTGGTCACAAGCCCGGATAAAGGAGGAGGGGGTCTACAGCCAGGTTAGCACCCTACTGATAGACTTTAAAACCATACAGCTCATAGAAACAGGATTATGCCTCGGAACAGGAATTTATAATTATTGTTTAGAAGAATTCGCACTGATACCTAGAATTGCCAATAATTATCCCAAAGCAAATCCCTACTGGCTTATATAATGAGAACAAACTGTCTGGAAAATAGCTTACTGAGCGACAAGTACTGCGTAAATTCTCGAAGCTTGTCGCTGCGTCAATAGAATGAGTTCGTGGAATATTTCGAAGGTGAAGAGATAATTCTGGAATTTTTAACGCACAGGACCACAATCAGAGGTGTGACTCACAACAGCGTCACAAGGTTTCCTCTCGTTGTTAATGGTCTAGCTATGTCTTTTTACTAGGCCATCGGACTGACAACAAAGCAGTGTCGTTCTGGTCTTCTTAATTTCCAGCAAAATCATCATGGTTTTCCAAACTTTCGATTCGAAGTTGCGTCTTTGGTCAAAATGGAGTAGAAATTGAACCTCATATTAGAAAACGACATTCTCAAGCAGGGTCTCACTAACTGTAATTTCTTTTTGGTCTTTTTCTTTAAGTTCCATCTTCTGTCGAAGGTTGGAAATCATCATAGCTATGCGGACTCTGTTGACTGCCGCTCTAAAAAGTTCTGCACTACTGCATTCAAACCATTCCCTTAAGTTCTTAAGCCAGGATATTCTTCGTCTTCCCACATTTCGCTTTCCTCGGATTTTGCCTTGCATAATAAGTTGTAATAATGCGTATTTTTGCCCTCTCATCACATGGCCTAAGTACTCAAGTTTTTGTCTTTTGATAGTTAATATTATTTCCGCCTCATTTCCTATCCTTCTAGTTACTTCCACGTATGACATTCTTTGAATCCATGATATTTGTAAGATTCTTCTGTAACACCAAAATTCAAAGGCGACCAACTTATTCAGATGGACTTGTTTTAGTGTCCACGCTTCCAAACCATAAAGAAGAGTAGAGAAGAGTTCTTTTTGGTAAGGTAGTGCAAATACTTCTGATCATTACTGGAAAAAATAGTCTATAGCAACCATCAAATAGTTATTTCCTGATGTTGATACTGGAAATTTCCATAATATCGAGCAACTTGTTCCTATAGAGTCCGGTGATGTAGTGTTTAAGTTTTCCCGTAAGTCTTGTTTTGGGTCTATTCTTGAATGCATACAAGTCATATTGTTTGTAAAATTCTTCCACATATTGTTCTGCAATCACGTCCTTGACATATGTCTTAGGAAGAAAAACTTGGGCACTGTCTTTATCTTATCTGGAATCTCCCATTTACGAGTGATAACCCTTCCCTGCTTGCCCATATTTGGCAATATTCTGCTATTGTGGCCTCACTCCGTTGTCTTAACATTGTAACCTTCATGAACTATCTTTAGATCTGGATGTTTTTTCTGCTCGACCTGAATATTTTCTTAGGATACAGCTTCTTTGTCACTTTATGGTTTTCAACTGTAGAAACTGGCTGTTTAGTTCTTCTTGGCGCTCGAAGGATCAGCAAGACCTCTTTGCATGGTCTTCTAGAGAGGTCATCGGCATTTACATCACTTATTCTCGCTTGGTGGCTATTGAGAAGTCCATCTGCAACATAACTCTTGCTAACCTCGTATTATTATGGATGTTGAGAATCTGGAGGCTTGGTGGAGGGCATGCTACCCTTATGGTAGTGGAAGATGAACGGTAAGCGCCAGCTTATACATCAAAGATACCTTAAGTTAAAGAAGAAAAAGAAGAAGAATTGGATATATTTGAACAGTTCTTACCAGGAAGATGATGAAAATATGGTCAAGCATTTAAAAAGAAAAAACACATAAAGATAGGACGTCTGAGGTGGGTAGTCCATGTAATGCGGATGGAGCAAACCGACCCAGCTAGAAAAACGCTCCTTGATAGACCTATTGGTCAAAGAAGAAGAGGAAGACCCAGAACAAGATTCCTAGATAACATAGACCAAGATATGAGAAATATGGAAATACGTGCTTGGCGGAGGAAGGCGATGGATAGGGACGACTGGAGAAAAATTCTTGGGGAGGCTAGGACCCACACAGGGTTGTAAAGCCAAAATGATGATTTAAAAAGAAAAATAAAGAACAAATTTATAATTCTGTTAGCTTTATACATGCTGCAATATTTAGAATATAGTTTTTTTTATTATACTGTTTATATTCTTTTGCTATCAGATAGAAAATTTGTGATTTGAAAAAAAAAATAAAAATTGTTTTCTCGGAAAAATGAAAAGTGTATATATATTTCCCATATAATATATAATTTCATTGGACTAAAACACTGACCATATAATTTGACGGTTTCATTTTTAATAAATTACTCCTGAGCTGCTGCCGTTTTAGCTCCAAGCATTGAAATAATGAAGAGATACTGATTTTTCTCGGTATAAAATAGCTTTGACGACCGTTTATTCAAACAATCGGCCCCTAATGAATTGATAACATCTAGAATCACTAACGTATGGCTTTGAGCTACCGTTTTCTACAATGGACGTCTAAATTAGTGCTTATTCAAACGAAAACCAAGACATGCGCGCACAATACTCGCTTTATGAACTTAAAAATACAAGGAATTAGTCCTATTTTGTTCTTTATATGGTTGACTACTCGGTATATTTGAAATCTACATTAAAAGTAACAACTATTGTAAGATCCATGAAATTTATTTGGTTTCGTTAGGAAATATTAATCCCAAGATAAAGACTTGACCACCAAAAATCCTTTTTGTTTTTGCCTCATTTCAAATAATCTTTCGATGCCAATCCTTAAACCACATTATTTCGTGGCCATTGTCCTTCTTTATTTTCTTCTTTTCTTCTGTAAAGCTTATAATGCTTATATTTCGATAAGGAAAGATAAATAAAAACTTGTTAAAAATATGATACAGAAAAATGTTTAATAACCGGTGGTTTGGGAAAAAGAGGAATGTCTGAGCTATTTTGATGAAGTAAAACTGTATCTGGTTACATTAGTTCCAATATGGTAATTAGCTTATATAATTTATTTACATATCTGGAGAATAAATACATGAATTGTATCTTTCGGGGATGTAGTTTTTTTTATATTTCGATATTTTTACTGTAGTGACTAATCATGTTTTATCAATAAGAATACGTTAAAAGTCAAAAGAAATCTGATCCTTATAAATGACAATAATCCACACCATTATCTTCCTAAACATAAACAGCCAGCATTCAGGTCTATCCTCCAGGACGATCTTGTGACATTACACTTAACCCTCGTTTGTTTCCACAATCGCTCTGGTTGACTGAGATTCCATTCTGTTGCATAATCTGGGCCGAAGAATAATTAATCATAGCCTCCGAGGACAACAGTGCGGTTTGGGGCCGTGACAAATAGTCTGTCTAAGACATGTCAAGCTGGTCTTTATATCAACGGGACCCGGAATACATTTCACGGGCTTTTTTATCGATAAAAATTCCTTAAAAAGTATTGTAAATTGTCGCATGCATTGGTTACGGATAGGGACCCTGTTTGACGTTTCTCAAGTACCCTGGTTGAACTAGATATTTGCATTGTGTCGCTTTTTTGTCAGGTAACTCGAGTGCGTCGTTGTGACACAGAAAAATGGGTAATTTTTACAGCACTAATGGATAATGAAGTCGATGTATAGTTAATAATGGTTGTGGGACCCTTGAGAAAAAAATAGAAGAATTGTTGGTTGAAGAGGATGAGGGTGCATGTATTTTAAAGAGACTGAAATCATTATCAACGATATTTTCATATACACGTAATAAATCACAAATAAAATAACTGTATTATAAAACAAAAGAGGTTTAAAAGTTTGATTCGTGACATACAGCTGGTTTTTGTAGAATTTTTCAAATAAGTGTTGAAAAACAGCAATGTACCTTGTTGAGAAGAAAGAAGGTAATTTATTATGTATAGCAAAGATACAGAAATTCTTATATAGACAATTGTTGAAGTTCTTCAAATACACAAAGAAAAAAATAAATAATTAAGAAGAAGTAAAGGATGGTTTGGATCATGTCAACCGATTAGCAAGAGTCTATCTGTACTCCTATACAAAATAAAATAAAAGCTAAGAATATCGGGACCCTATAACCATCAGTCAAGTAAGGTACGAAATGATAGAATTATTGATAAATATACACATTGATTCAAGACATATTAGAATTATTGGTAACTTCTGCCAGATTCAAAAGAAGTATTTCACTACATTTGTATATGGACTATCGAAAACGATTGATGTAAGAAGAAAAGTCGGACAGAAATTGGTTTTATCTCCTATAATGTTTGTCTTTAACGTTTACTAAAAAAAATAGTTGCTACACAATAAAAAATTGACGCTACAGGACAACCAATTGGGACCAAGATAAATGTTGTTTCTACAATGCTTAGACGGGCCCCTAATATTAGCAAAGCAAGATAATTTTATGATATCTATTAAACGTATTTAGTAGTGACAGCGTGCGGCAGGTATTGACCAAACATCAAGCTAAATGCATGGTGAAATCTAAGAATCAAATGTTTGATGAGGATAGCAACATAAAGTTCTTAATACCAAAGGAATACACTATCAGAAAAATAAAAAAACATAGTTCATCTCGGCTGTGTAATACTTACCTACTATTAACTGTGTAAAATATCATATTATAAGCAGCTATGAACTATACCATTGATATTATTTATCTTATTCAGAAGTTCTTTCAACATTTTTTGCCTACGATTTTACACAATTCTTTCGAGACCATGACCTTCCACCAGAATGAACAGAAGCAAACATTAGAAACATCTAAAAAAGGCAATATGAAAATATGAAAACTATAGATGAACTTGAAGTTGTTGTACCTTTTTTACGGTGACCTTGAATCTTGGGCGCGCTCATGTACCTTTAAGCCACTATTGGTAGTAATTGGTATTCAGTGGCTATTCAGCTACGTTACTGTGAACACGTTCAAATTAGGCATCAGAGTCTCAGTGACTCTACCTCACTAATTGAAATTGGAAGAACCTACTATCATGGGAAAGATTGTCAAAAGTGGGCAGTAAATAAACCTGTAAAGAACCTGCGTACTCCACAACATAATATAGTCATAACCCTATCAGGATTAAAAGGTCCTGCTCGTAGTCTAGGAGAAGAAGCCACTTCAGAAGATATATGGAGCCTTCCCATCTCTGAAACTATGATAAATGCTTTGTAGTTTCGGGGGGGGGGGGGTGAACTTGACGGTAAAACCGTCTCCCACACCGTACGTCCTGCTCTGGAGTATTCGCGTTTTAGTGTACCAAATAACCTAGGCACTTATCCCTCTTTAGGTCAAGATGCTGAACTGGAACGATATCTTCTGAATTCTACTTACAATACCAGAAGATATTTGGATTCTTACATGCACTTGTATCGAAGAATGATGAAATAAAACGACAATTGTAGAATACAAAAGCAAAGTTACAGAGTCTAAGGCGGGTAGGTGGAGGAGAGCCCCGCTGATCGGCTCCTTAGAGTTTAGGGCTCTAGGGGAGACCGAGGTAGACTGTCTTTGGCTTGAAAATCAACTAATATTTATACATAATCTTTTACAAGATTCCAAGCCAAAAGACCAATGACAAAATTGGAAAAGGAGGGAAGGCGAGGTGATGCGTGCCAAGAGTGCTCATTGGTCTCTGCTATCAGGATCCCATCCACATTATCCTGGGGTCTAGTAGGCGAGTTTGCCCGGGCCTCCGTGGTGACGCGGACCACATATCGGGAGGGCAGGCAGGGACTGTGGCTACTCCAGGATCTCCATAGCTTCTGGGGCTTCAAGCGTTGAAGAAGCCTGGCTCGTTGAGACTTCTGGTACACGAAAGGCATCAGGTCTGCTGCAGAGCTGGTATATTAGTGTACCAAATAACCTAGGCACTTATCCCTCTTCAGGTCGGGATGCCGAACTGGAACGATATCTTCTGAATTCTACTTACAATACCAGAAGAAATTTCGATTCTTACATTTACTTGTATCGAAGAATGATGAAATAAAATAAAATAAAAATTATCTGCCAATACAATGAGCTGGTGTTAAATAAGTCTTTTTAATTTAGATATTATCGCCGATTTGACTTACTCTTGACTATTTGTGATGTGCGTCCTGATTTTCTCAAAAATAAAAATGATCTCAGAGTAAAACCTGCAGTATCCGAATTTTAACCTGTAAAATATTTCGAAAACATCGTTTAACCTTTCGTTTTATAGTAATTGTTTTAAAGCAATTAGTTTTAATTTTATGTACCATTAAATTCAGTGGTCTATACTTTTGAAACGTGTAGTAAATGGTTAAATGTGCTAAACAAATAATCGCACACTATAAAACCACTTTAACATAAAATTACACTGTAATTTTCAAACAATAAAAAATTTCTAATTAATTGCCTCAATACAAAAATCTGAATGCCAATCCGTAATTATATAAATTACAAACGACAGTTTGGCAGCCCAAGTGTATATTGGCTTCCAGGTGGGAAGGTTTTTGGGACCCGTTATTTTGGAACTACAACGGATTAATTAGTACAAGTGGTATTTTAATGCCTTGCCTTGCCTAATGGCAAGCTTTACAACTCGGCATTAGTCCATACCTTTTAGGAATAATCACAGAAGTATACCTAAAAATCGGAAATAGACTATCAGAGCCAATAAAAGTGACTAAAGGACTAAGACAAGGATGCAGTATGTCACACTTACTGTTTAATTTATATATTGAGGCAGCCCTCCAAAATTGGAAAAACCACTGCCAGGGAATGGGAATCCCCATAGGAAATGACGTACTGTTCTCCCTGAATTTTGCGGATGACCAAATCGTCCTAGCTCAAGATTCTTATGATCTAAAATTTTTGATAAAGCGTTTATATAGAAATTATGTAAAATGGGGGTTACAAGTCAGCATGAAGAAAACATAATATTTAGTTATCAATTTAGATGCAAGGTTTGAAGTATTGATAGACGAGGACGTGGAAATAAAACAAGTGGAAGCACAGCAGAACCTGCATCTCTGTCTTACGCGCCTGGTTTATTGACCACGTGACCTTCTCATTGGTCATTTAGGTCACGTGGTTTATTAGAGTTTAACGCAAATTAGAAAAAGATGTAGAGACTGCTTTGCGTGAGTTTTCTCTGTCGCAATGGAAGAACAGGCTGGTATTGTAACGAGCAGTCTATCTTGTATTAGGGTAGTTCTAGAAAACATGGCGTATCAGGTGAGATGACTCGCTGGTACTATCCCAGTTCTCACTCACATTGCTTACATTCTGGAAACCTTGTACGAAAGCATGCATTGAAATTAATGTTAGTTCTTTACGGCGCCGTTCTAAATACGTGTTTAAATTGTGTTAATAAACAAAGATATTTTGTGAATCATTAAACATTTTTAGACTACGATAGTTGGATACAAGTTTAGGTAAGATAATGCTATATATCTATTACATATTAAACACTATAACCTGTTAGTTTATTGTTCTAGATTACTATATGAGAGTTGGCGTATGCTAGTAACTGGTTTTTAAACTACTTTTTTATTTTTTACAGACATGCCGATAGAATATGTGCGGAAAGGCAGTGTGTCAAGTGACTAGTGATGGGAGGAGCAGCTTGTGCAAGCAATTACATTAATTGTAAATGGAGAAATAGGTGTAAACGAAGACAGTAGACATTATCAAATACCAGGAGCGGCATTGCGTCGCCGTCGAAAAACCATGGACTTCCGAAAGCGTGAACTTGGTCCGACTTCTGCTCTTGGGATAAATAATTAAATTAAATTGGTTCATCGTCACAAAGTTACAGCAACATGATTTTGCTCCTATTCAAACAATGGTAAGATCAATGACATTTGAATTAGTTGAAATGTTCTCTTGTACATTTTAATATAATAGAAAACAACTTGTGTGACTTATTACCATGAAACGAACAAAAAATTATTCAAAGCTGTTACTTCTTCTCTTTAATACTACCTTATCCCATCTCTACATTTGCCGTAATGTTTACATGTAAGTTTTACTTTAATATTGCAATTATTTGCAATAAAATATTGTTTTATCGGGTATAAATACCTAAGAGTATGTTCGAGCTGTGGGTGTCAGGTGCTCGAGGGTCATAGACCCGCTTAGTACTTGGTACCTTCTCTGGATACCTCTTCTCTGTTATCTCTAAGGCACGCACCGTATGCCGTGTAAGCCGGCTTTTCATTCGTTACCTTAACGACTTCCTAATTACAAAATAGAAACAAAATTCAATATTCTTGCTCTTACGAAAAACCGTTTCTTAAAAACTAGACTAGTATATCGACGAAAGAAATTTATTCAAAATTTAGTACAATTCATTTTAAATATTTTTGTCAAATATATGATTGTCAAATTATATGTAATATTCAAAAGATTATAAGTCAATGACATGTTTAACAAGACCATTTTAAATTTTATAAAATTAAATTTTAAAATAAAATTTCGAACCCGCCCTTGTCCGAAGATTTTTTAGTCCTATACTGGCTATATCATATTATTATGACTATTTTTATAAATAAGATTTCGTCAATTAAGTCACACTCTTTCCTAGTATCTTTCCTAGGATTGATATTTTCGTTGATTTTATACATTACTTCTTTTGATGTTACCAGCAAAATTACTTCATTTGTCCTCCACTGGTAGTTCACATTATTATATTTTTAAAGCTGTATTATTTCCTATGCTTTCATATGATTAAACATATTTCCTAAATGTATAGGTAACATTTCTGTCTTATTTTTCCCATTTTTAAACTTTACTCTTACCCACTTTCTCCATCTTCTAATAATTTTATTGGTGGAATTGGTGGTATTTTATTGGTGGTAATTGTTTTAATCTTTCTACTAGCTTCAATATTAAATAATTAGTATTCTTGTCGTCATTCAAGAGAGGTACTAAAGATCGATTCTTTTAGGTTGTAGAGATAAATGTTAGACTTACTTGCAATATATTTTATTTGGACCTAGGATGACCGGTTTCAAAAACTAGAATTTCCCGTTCATTTTCAGGTCTTTGGAAAAGGTAAACTTAAAATGCTAAAAAATTACAAATTTGTAACTAATAGGATTCTATCAGGAATGTTGTAAATATTACCAATATTAGGTACTTATGCACGATTGTGACCTCAAACAATCATTAAATCCAGAAGAGTCCTCAAATAGCATATGGACAAAAACAAAATCCATATTGCATAATGCTGCGAAAAACATTAAGAGTAATAGAGAAGAAAGAAGGAAACAATGGATAACAGACTCCACGTGAACTAAAATACAGGAGAGGAAGTGCTTAAAAGCCACAGGACTGAACAGTGAAAGTGATAAAGAGGCCTATAAAGCGCTGAACGGTCAAATAAAACGACTCTGCAAAAATGACAAGAACACACACTTGAACAAAATCTTCATGGAAATAGAAGGGCATAAAACCAAAACTGAGACCAGAGACATGTTTAAAAAAATAAAGCAGATAACACGTTCCTTTACACCAAACTACCTTGCTATCAAAGATGATAACGGAACTCTACTCACTTCTAAAAAAGATATTTTACACAGATGGAAAGAATACTGTGGACGACTGATGACGGAGGAAAGCACAGACGCCCCATCATAACAAGAAGATGCCAGTTTTGTGATGGAACCTGACGTACTCATAAGTGAAGTTGAAGCAGCAATTATGAGGCAAAAAAGTCAGAAACCTGCCGGTCCAGATAACATACCTATTGATATGATTTGGGCCCTAGATGACGTTGGAGTGGATATAATACATCAAATTTGTCAAAGAGTGTGGAAGACAGGGAAATGGCCTGAGGACTGGACACAATCACTATATATTCCCATACATAAAAAGGGAGCGAAAGATTTATGTAGCAACTATCGCACAATTGCTCTAATTGCGCATTGCAGTAAGATACTCTTACACATAATTCTCGAGAGGATAAAGCCCTTTTTACTACCTAACATTGCGGAGGAATAAGCAGGTTTCGTCCCCGGACGTGGTACTAGAAAACAACTTTTAAACGTACGGCAGATTGTAGAAAAATCCAGAGAATTCAATATCACAACATATTTTTTGTGCTTCATAGATTATAGTAAAGCTTTCGATTTGGTCAACTGGAGTAAAATGTGGCAGGTTTTGTCTTAAATGGGAGTCCCCAATCATCTGATACTGCTAATTAAAAGCCTGTACAATAACAATTATGCCAGAGTTAGAATAAATGGGGAACTAACCGATAGTTTCAGGGTCACAAAGGGCGTGAGACAAGGCTGCATACTAAGCCCAATTCTATTTAACATCTATGATGAATGGATAATGCGGAAAGCTACTGAGGACTGGAACGGTGGCATCACCATTGGCGGGAAGAAGATTTGCAACTTGAGATATGCAGATGATACTACTATCCTCGCTAGTTCTAAAGCTGAATTGATGCACCTGCTACAACGGATAGAAGACGTAAGTTAACGATGGGCTTTAAAATAAACAGAGATAAAACGAGAATCATGATAATTGACAGAGCTAACAACAATCAAAATCATCTGGTCATGATAAACAATATCGCTGTTGTAGATAAATTTGTGTATCTGGGCTCATTAATAACCAACAAAGGAGGCTGTACTGAAGAAATAAAGCGGCGGTCAGCAATCGCAAAAAGCGCTATGGCAAAATTAACAAAAATTTGGAAAGCCATGAAATAACTACCGATACAAAAATGAGACTAGTAAGAAGTCTAGTTTTTCCAGTTTTTACTTATGCATCGGAATGCTGGACCCTTACTGAGATAGACAAACAGAACATACATGTATTTGAGATGTACTGCTGGAGACGAATGCTGAGAATACCATGGGTGGCCCGAAGAACAAATGAATCCATACTGGACCAGCTAAACATAAAGAAAAGACTAAGAACACAAATATCAGAACAAATAATAAGCTATTTTGGACATGTCCTTCGAAGAAATGGTCTTGAAAAACTTACCATCCAGAGAAAAGTAGAAGGCAAAAGAAATAGACGTAGATCTCCCACACGATACACGGACCATATTGTTGCTACCATTGGCGCTCCATTGTCAGAATGTGCTAGAATGGCAGAAGATAGAAAAACGTGGAGGAACATTGGGAAATTTAGCTAATAGCTTCATGATATCACGATACCTGCATCAGGTTAACGACTAAGAAGAAGAAGAAGATGCATGATTTAGTGGAGTTTAATTTTGAGTAATTACACGCTGGTACAAGGATAGTGATTAAAAGGGCGCATATTGAACGTTTATTTATGCTGTGATGTTAGTTGATGATGAGTTGATGATACTACACATCAAAAAATATGGGATATGTCTTGAGTAGAATCTTAAGAAGCAACCTATTTTAGAGAAGAGACTGTTAATGAGATATCTGATACCACTTTTTTGTGTACTCTATTTAAAGAGGGTTAAATTTCCGTGAAAAAGAACTGAGGTTACATTTTACAGTTTTTCTTCTTAATACAGTCATTTTTGCTCCTTAAATAGGGTACACAAAAAGTGGTATCAGATATCTGATTAACAGTATCTTCTCCCTTTCAAACAAAAGCTTACTTCTCTCAATACATGTGCAGACCTGGCAAGAATCGCAACCTCATCCGCATAAGCCAATATCTGATGCACTTTGTTTTGAAAGTCTGTGTTCTGTTTAACTTGCTATCTTTAAGCACCCATTCTAGACACAGCCAAAGCAGAGTTGTAGACAGAGGGTTCTCCTGCTTTAAACCTTGTTTGGTTTCAAAACTGTCTGAATTATTTACCTATTTTAAATAGGTAAATAATTTGCTCGATATTTTTAAATCCTTTAATAAATTCAATATAACTAATTTTAATCTTCTTAACAATTGTTTATTAAAAAACTCAAATTAATAAACTAGTTGTAGACGAAGTAGAATACATTACTCACAACAATCGCTATTATTAACAGCCATCATTAATGACTCGTGGTTTAATCTACTATTACTTCTTGCTTCTCAACTAAATAATGATATAAATTCAAATAATACACCACCCGTCAGTGTTATCCTATTTTAGCGGGAAAATAAAGAACAATAGCATTTGCCTAATAAAATGCTATTATCCAAAGAACGTCATCATCGTATTTTTTGTCGAGCAAATAAGTGTCAGTAATCATGAAATATTTCGTTATGAATAAAATAACATAATGAAAGAGACATACCGAAGTACATCCCTCCGAAACTTTCTGCTACCTATGTTTATGTGACTTTTTTCGCTTCAGCGCGTTTTCTTCATGAAATTTATCATGTGTTGCTTATGCCATTGTTTGTTCTGAATGGAGAAGTGTCCCAGACATTATCAGGTTAAGATTTCCGTGCCCATGGGGCTAGTTTATGAGATTTCTTACAGAGTAGGGCTCTTTCTTTTTTAAAAGAATGCGTTATTGATATGCGCTGTTTCACGTTACATATTTTTAAAGTTTTAATTAATACATTTGTTGGGAATTTTTACAAATGCAATTAGAGGTTTAAATTTTATTGGACTTTTTGATTTGGAAATGGTTTTATAATAACATCGGGAATGAATGCTGAAAGTTGTTCTCGACCATCAGTATCATCAACAATTACCAATGCGTATCAAGATTCGGGAACATTTTTTCACGGTTTCAATTTTGAAAATGCCTCATTAACTAATTGTACTTTTAATATTACTATAAATAAAAATGATGTTTAATTGTTGTTAATGACATTTGTATTGTTGCTTTGTGACATGTTTCATATTGTTGCCATGACAACATTTTTCCCTCCGCCGTAAAGAAATGGGAAAAAAAACTGCTGCTGGCGGAGACATCAAACTTTGACAGGATCAAGTTAGATAAGTAATGTCATCATTATTTGACGTTTGAAGAAAAACAAATTTATTGTCCATTTATAACTCTCACCTAAGTCTGTCTTAAAAATTTCTATACTTAGGTGTACTAAAGGTATATTATCCGGTGTTCTCGAATTGAGTACCGCTACCTGAACAGCCAAAATAAGTGCACCGAATTACGGACCGAACGAGATTTTAATGAGTAAGGAAATATTTAATACTTAATTATTATTTAAATTTAGTTTATTTTGAGCTGTGTTGAAAGGTAGTCTAAATGAGTAAAATTAAAATGATTTTAAGTAAAAAGGGAAACTCGTTACTTGTGTTGGATGATTATAAGTATCGTGAAAAAAAAAAGTGCTTGAAAGTGGTGAAAAGTTTTGGACATGTACGGTAAATAAATGTAACGCAAAATTGTTTACGCTAGGTTAGGTTAGGTTAGGTTAGAAATAAGGGAAAACAGTGATGCTATGAATTCTTTGACAAGAAAAGACATTACCTACGTAAGAAATAATATGTATTGCAAGAGACGTAAAGTCCAACCACGTTTACCAACCTGTATTTCCGATGCGAACGTATGAATATTAAATGTAAATATGTGTACCTCTTTTATTTTTATAAATATTAAATGTGAATATTTGTAACGCATTTGTATTTAAAATATTGTATCTTAAATAGGCAATAAATATCTACTATTATTGGGATTCGTACTTTTAATAATATTTTATACCTTCTTGAAGTCCTGGTCCTCAATTCGTGCGATTTTTTCAGGTATAAAAGTAAACCCTTACTTAAAATTTTATTTTGGTCCTCAATTCGTGTCTGCCCATATTATCTGATCTAATAGTTTTCCTCTTCTTTCTTTTATAATTCTTAAGAATATATACATATTTTTCCATCCATATATAGATAGTAGAACATTTTTCAATCTAGAGAATTCAAAACATTTTAAAAATTTGTTCCAATTCAACTGCTTTTAATATTATGATTTGATATTTCTTTAGATGGTTAAAATAAAGAATATTAAATTTTTTTTCTGATCATGTCCATCCCTATTCTTAAATAGGGAATTTTGACTGAGCATGAGTTACACGGAAGTGTTCCCATACCGATTCCGGCCCTGATTCGTCCGTTAGATCTAGTTCAGTGGTAAGGGCAATGATATATTGGCGTTCTGACAATGCATTCTAGTGGCTTGTTTTGTGTTTGTGCACTAAAATTGTACAATGTTTGCAAGCAACCCGACTACAATGGCAAAGTGCAATCCGACTGGATATCTACTTATCTAGATTTATAGACTTCTAATGCTTTTGTAAAGTATCGACAGCCCATTGTGTTTTTATTGAGTAGCAACAATATTATCACAGGAGCTCCTAAAATTTATTGGGCTTTTTTGATTAGTGTTTTCAACGAGGTTGACCACTCGTGTGGAAATCGCTCAAAAGGTTCCGGAGCATCTGCTTATCTCTGGTTGCGGTGAGATCTTTGTGTACTGATTCTACACGGTTTATTATACTTACATTCTAAAATTTTTAACTTCTTGACAGAACAAATAATCGGAATTTTATAGTCACCTAAAATCCTTAACTTGAAGGCCAAATCAGACTTAAAAAGTAAAACTATAAAGTATAATAGTTTTAGACAATATGGGTCACATTTATTATTAACTATTATAACTATTTAACGGTTAGAAATATTGCAGGCAAATAAAAAATTAATACGAAATAAATATAAATATGGATGTTTTGTGTATAAAGCATCGTATTTCTGTTTGTAATCCATAAAAATCATGCTTCAGTTCTTTTGAGAAGAGTTCCAATGCTTATTCCTCTTATAAGTGCGTGTGTTTAATTTCTTATAATTTTGTAATTGTCGTACGCTTGTTGTATCTTTTTTGAAATGTACTTCGGGTAAGCTTTTTTACTTTACCTCTGTACATTACCTAGGAGTTTTTCGCTTTGGGAGTGACTTGGTTATATTTATCTTTCTTTCATCTAGAGCTTCATTAGCTGAGTCTAAGATGTTTGCTTTAATTTTTGCCAAGCATTCCTTGAACACATTCCTTATGATGATATAATATGCGTTTTCCTTCGGATTTTGCACAAGAGTAGCTTATGGTCGCTTGTTATTTCTGCAAAACTTAATACCCGTGCATCCAAAAATTTGGAATGAAAATAGCTCTCTATTAAAAAGAATATAATCTACCATAGACATTTGTCCTGATATTATCAAAGGTGTATTTTTTTGTTTATTTTTTATAAGGGAAAAATTATTATTAATACCTAACTCATTTGTGTTGCCGAAGTTCGTCAGAAGATCTCCGTGTTCATTTCTGACATCCTCGTTATATCGTTGTTTTATCTCTGGTACTATGTCATCGCCAAATGACCTATAATATCATCATCTACAATATACATATATTCATTTTGTGGGATTTCCTTTTCGGTGCTTTGAAGCTATTCGTAGAAGCTTTCTTGTGTATTAACATCTTTGTTGTTCTCACGAGCATAAATTGCTGTCACATTTAAGGGCTTAACATCTAGTTTAATCTTCATAGAAGCTATTCTTTCTGAGATTTATTTACAGTATTTACTTGGTTTGGTTTCTGTGTATTAATAGAGCGACTTTTTATTTGCCGTTGGCTTCTATCGCAACACTATAGTAAAACATTAGGCAGTTGTCTAACATAATTGAACCTTTTCTATCTCTCTAAGTACACAGATTTCAATCTTCGTTCCTTTAAGCACTTTGGTTAGTGCTTGTTGTCTTGTAGTTCCTCGTACCATTTTAAAGAATTTCTTTTGTTTTCCTTTTTCTTGTATTGTTTGTAATCGTTGAGTCAGTCTTATTCTGAGGCAAACCCTGTCTCTATGAGCAAAGTATTATTAGTCCACCAGTATGATGCTAACCTTGCTATAGACTGTCTTCTCGTTTATCTGGGCTAGGAATTGACAACAATACTGTTTATCTACACGTTCTATTCAACAGCAATGCTGGCAGAGTTAATAGAGGTGTTAGACACGATAAACAATGCTTAAGGAAAATGAAAATTATCACAGCAATACGTATTTGTGCTGCTTTCTTCTAAATAGATCAAGAAAAAAAATATTTAAATCAGATTTCAACCAGAATTGTTTAACCAAGATATACAATTGCTTAGGTTTCAATTTCTGTATGCAAATCAAGCCCCGCTAAAAGTCTTTGTGTTGCATCTTCAGAGCATCACTCCATCTAAGAAGGCCAGAACTTCGACTCTCATGCTTTGTAAGAATATCAGCAAACTCAAGTAACCCGGTAATAAATCCTTTCAATTCCATAGAGCCTTCTCCAGCAAATGCATCCAATCACACACTCAGGTTATTACAAATATTATCTTTTTTATTAGATTATATCAACCTTGCAAATACTACTACTATTTATAATTCTAAGGCAGCTCAATGAATACAATATCTTCCAATGTTCAATACTGATTTATGCAGATTTAATAAAACAGAAAAGACAAACCCAATCCTCAGAAAATTATTTTTAAAAATCCTTAACTCAACACAATTTATTGAAATTTTATACACCGATGGGTCCAAGAATAAAGATTGTTGTAGCTGCGCTGTTTCCAAAATGACGATGATAATAAGCTCTCAACGACTACCTAGAAGCTGTAGTGTTTACACCGCAGAATTATATGGAATACTTCAGACATTAAAGACTTCAATCCTGTCTACTTCAAATTAAAGCAAAACAATCGCCATTTGTACTGATTTTCTTTCCTTGATTCATTCCATCGAGAGACGCATCTTCTCTAAAAATCAATTAGATAAAAAAATACATAACATCTGTAATCAATAATATTCTATTAACAAAATCGTCACAATGATCTGGACTCTATTCAATGTTGGTATATTGGAAAATGAAAAAGCAGACCAGGCTGCCAAAGCAGCATGTTCTTCTGATTTAGCCTTCAAAGAGGTCCAAACCCATACGGATCTTAAGATATTGATTACACAAAAAATTCTCAACTTGTGAGCAGACTTGTGAAATAAAAAAAACTAAGCTGCATGAAGTTCAACCCAACTCATCTCGCCTTAATATGTCATCAAGGAACAGAAAAGAAAAGTCTGTTATTTGCCGACTACGAAGAGGACACACACGTCCGTAGTGTTCCTAACCGTTTTAGCAGTGTTCTAAAATTTCTAAAATAAACATGTTTATTTTAGCTAATCTAACTAGTGCGTGGCGTTAGGTTTTATTATTTAGCTTTACTACTGATAATTGTTCATACCAAATGCTTGTATTATAATATGTATACTGTTATAAACTGTTCCTACGTTAATGACTAAGCTGTCGAGACACGTTAGTTAGAAATAAAAAAATCCGTTATTCTGCCAAATGCATTCAATCTCCTTCTTATTTATTGTTGAAATTTGAATGGGGCTTGTTCCACATAAGTTTTATATTAAGAAAAAGTATAATAAGGTTAAGAAAAAACCCTTAACCTCTTTTAAGAGTGCCAATATTTATAATCAAGGAACAAATTGATAATTTCCTCGTATTGGTAAATAAGACGAGTATCGTTGTGTAAGGATTTATTGAAAGTCCTTCTTTGAAGCACCAGGTACCTAGTGAAGTTAAAGCATGATATGTACGATCAGCAATTCATTCTTACCTCAAAGCACTATAACTTGATCGTCCTCATACCCTAAAGCGCAAAACACTTCTCTTTTAAGTCATGTTAAAAGATTGTCACCCACTGTCGGCCACAGTAGGTGAGTCGAGTGAGTAGTCATATAGTATAAGTGATAATACTGTAACAACATAACTCTGAATAACGTTAGAAGCCAATTCTTTTGGGCGTAGACTAGCTCTAGTTTCTTAAGTATAGGTACATCTTAACTTAAATGCAAATCTGAAAGAGAAATGGCAGGGACAAATAAAAGATGATATTGACTAATTATATTTAATATACAATAAAAATGAATTTTAATAATAATTAAAAAAAGCAATTTCCAACTAAACATGTGAGCGAAGATGCAGGTGTGTTTGTCCTTACACCTTTTCCTGATGCCTTTGTTTCGCGCACCAGTCATAGGTCGCTGGTTTTTTCCCTTTGGGGAACAAGATTTGTCCTTAAGGAAATAGGTTCACTTTGTATACGTCTTCGAAAAACCACCCAGAAAACTGGGACAAATGCAAGTTTCGCAAAGAACATTTTAACAAGTCTATTCAAACAATTACAGCAACGAATTTTGGACGGCGATAACTTGCTTACGATAGCTGATTAATGAAATATAGTTTGAATTTATGTGCATAAAACTTGATAACTTGTCGGTGATACAATATTGACACGAACTGAGTAAACTTATTAATATACCGACTGTGTTAAAGCATCTGAGGTGCGGCTAGCGCTAACAAGAGCCTAGCGCTCATCCAATGCTGGATTCGAACTGATGCAAAACTGATTTCAATCACTCGGCTTGTAATCGTTTCTTAACATTCAGAAATCTCCCCCTGACCCCCTCGACGTATCTCAAGGATATGTTTACATTTAAAATACCTTCGACTTTCCTTTCATTGGTAAAATTAATTACCTGAGAAGGGTATTTTTCAACTTTCGTTAATTTTGGGAATTTTCGAATGACTCAAACCGATAATTTGGAAATCATTAATTCCTTCATTGTTATAATTCTTTGACGATTTTAGAAGCTTATGTCTAGAAAGTCATTTGAATGCAAGCTATCGCCGCCGTACAGATTATTATATGGTACAAAATAAAATAAAAATATTATTATGTACAAATAATACTTCAGGCAAAACTTATGGTTGGCTTCATATCATGGGCAACGTGTTGGCTTCATGCAGTTGAAAAAATAACTCGTTGGCTTCATGCAGCTGAATGTAGTATTAACTGCAGTTGTAGTTGAATAAAGACGAATGAAAGCTGAAGTAGTATTAAGTAGGTATTGAGTTCTCCATATTAGCGGCCATGTTACTGCATCTTACTTCCTGGGATGCACCACGTGGTTCGGGAAGTTCCACCTGAAAAGAAAGACAATAATTTCAAATAAGGTCTAAAAACTAAAACCAGAAACCTTGTGTAAGCAATAACATATTTTGAACATTTCCTTGCCATGATAGGTATTCTAGAAAAAATAGATTTAAAAAAAAGAGCATAGCAGATGTAATATAATAGAGTATATATAGCATAGTAAGGTTGAAAAGAAACGTGGCTTGAAGGTTATGTATAAAAACAAGTAAAAAAAAATATTATATAAAAAATTATCGGCTACAAATATGAAACAATGTCAATATGTACTGACCCCAAAAGAGATTTAAGAATATAAATAAGTTTATAAACTGAAATTTCACTTTAAATAGACAAAAGAAATACATAAAAAACTTTGCCCTTTCATTATAAATATAACTGATATGACACAACGAAAGTTTGTTCGACTTGGAGTAGATCATAGACATTTTATATATGTCTATGGAGTAGATATGAGGTCTGAATAAGGGGAATAAACAAATAATAAATGGAAATAGAACTAAAATGCATGAAAATTGAGATTAAATATTAAACAGAATATTTGGTTGATAGAAGAGTCGAGCGCTAACTATTTGTAGAATAAAAATAGTAAAATAAGACAGAAAGTTATCAACTGAATAAAATTAAAAGAAATTGGAATAAAATAATTATTTGTAGAAAATTAACAAACATGTGACGTTTACTTATAACGGTATCAATACTTCTTGAGAACAACCTTTTACTAGTCATATTGTGGACGGCCAATCGTTGAAATAGGTAAATATTCCTAATTTTGGTAATAAAAAGTAAGTTTCATTATAACTATAATATTATTCAAAAAAAACAAACAGCCAGTTTACTTTTACTGTAAGGAATGTGATATGCGAAAGCAAAATCGATTTATTTAAATGCTAAACAAAACCAGGATTGGTAACAAGTGCATATCACACATTTTCATAAAAAGGCACCGTCAATCAGCCATAACCTACATCAGTTAAAACATCCTACAATGGCACTTCACAATATTGCTATTATTGTGTTCATCAAAACGCCATTCTTGTAAAGTGATACTTAACATTTATTCAATATTCATTACAGGGTTTCCTAAGAAGTACATATGTAAAACACATCGGTTGTTGCGATAGCTGGTTGTGGGGGAGATATGGAATTTGTACATAATAAGTGTGTATTAGAATACTTGTATGCTTAAATATATGATATATTTTACAAAAAAAGCAATACTTAAACAAGAAATATAAAGACATTTTCTCTAAGTTGTCCGGCTTTAAAGCATGTTCAGGAACATCTAAAACTAAGCAAGAAAATATTAAAAACGTAAATATAAAAAAAGTAAACGCTGTAGATTTAGTATGATAACATATTCTTATTTTTCTCTTTGTGTCATCACAATGCTAGATGTGTCTTTGCCTGTCTGACTGTGTTGTTCTTTTCTGACCACCCTTCTGCCCTTCTTCATTGTCTTACGTGCATATTTTTCAGGTCGCCTTTCATGTCATCCAACCATCTTGTACCAGCTTTTTCTTTCCTTCGTATTCGTATATAATATTTTTTTTTGTTGCTTTATATATATACTTGTCTATGAATATGTCCCTGCCATGACAGCCTCTGACTTTTTACAAATCATACAGTACCGTGCTCTTGATTCAATTAATTTATCTAGTAGTTTCATCTGATTTATTAAGTTTTTTTTGCACCGAACCATATAATTTTTTGCATTATCTTTCTCTCGAATGTCTTGAGTTACCCTTAATTTTTTTGTTATTGCCCAGGTCTCATAATTCATATTCAGTAGTCATTTTGGTTCTTTTGTCTAATAATTTCGATGTCATCAATTTTTTATCACCATAATATGTACGAGTCCTACTGGAAATATGTGCATTAATTTCGCTACTTATGCAATTATTTTGAATGATTCCTGTGCTGTCTATTATGATATTAATTTCATTGTCAGGTGATCTCTTAATTGACATTTACTAAATTTTTGTTTCAGGTATTTTGAGTCCACTTTTTTCTGCTTCGAGATCGTTTTCCCTGAACAATTTCATCGTTTTCTAGTCATTTTTTACGCCTGCTAATGATAGCTACATCATCTGTATATGCAGTAATTTGTACCGATGTAGTATTTAGTTATTTGGCCGGTTACATTGAATTTTCTGATGACCGCCTCAAGAACCTGGTTGTACAGAGTGGTTGATAATTCATCTCCCTGTTTCACTCCCACATTGATGTGAAATAAAGGAGTCACTTCTACATGTACTGTTACTGTGGCTTTGGACAAGATTTCAAATATCGTATGGATTTTTTCCTTTTCACATTAGCAAAAGCTTGTTTAAAGTATGTATGCATATTATACAGGGTGGAACTGTTAACAGAGAGCCAAGTAGAATAAATTCGATGATAACCAAATAGAGACATGTTCAAACAACGCTCGGGCAAGTCGGTTTTGCAAATTAGCATCTTTGCATGCTTTTGTTAAAACATAAAAACGGTCAGAAAATTGCTTTTGCTCAAAAGAAAAAGGCAAATAATTAAAGTCTTATATCACACTTAGCAGATTGTATAAAGAACAAAGAAATTAATAAAAACAGTACCAAAAGTAAACAAAGTTTCAAATTGTATGTATGTACAGCGTTAACAGGCCTTTTAGGCCCATTTCTATTGCTGGATGGATAATTTCCATCGTTTTCTGTTCTTACCTATCAGCTTCCAATGTCTGATTCCCATCTCTCTGACATCTTCCATCAGTACATTTTTCCATTTCTTTCTTGACCTTCCTCTCTTTTTTTTTGCCCTCAGGTACTCTCCAAGCAATATTCTTGACTAGTCTAATACCTTACATTCTTTCTAGATGTCCGAGCCATTCTAGTCTACGTTTTTTCACCACTTTTGTTATTGTAGGGTTAGCATACAAATCTCCCTCTTCTCCCTCTACTACTTTTCCACCAAACATTCTGCGAAGTATCTTGCTTTCCCATTCCTTCAATCTGTTCTGTTTGGTTTTGTTCATAGTTTATGTTTCAGCAGCGTATAGCATTGTGGGTCTAATTATAGTTTTGTATACTCTTATTTTTGTGTTACGAGATATCTTTGGCCTTAATTATTTTGGTCATGGCTCCAGCACACATGTTCCTCTTGATCAGTCTCAGGTTGATTTCAGTTTCTTCCTTACATGTGTGACCAATAAGAGTACCTAAGTACATATATTCATCCACCTTCTCGAATTCTACAACTGATCTATTCTCCACCTCCAATTTAAAGGATCTTTCCAAGAAGAACCACATCATCAACCTCTTTTCACTTAGAATTCTTCTCAGACTGTACCGTTACATTTTACAGTAAAAATGGTTTGTCTAGTTGTTATCTTTATCAATCTTACCTTTTTTTCTGGCAGTTGGAATTCTTTTAGCATTTAGATTAATTTGTTTCGATCTATTGTATCGTAGGCGGCTTTGTAATCAATGAAAAGTACTTCTGCTGAAATTGTTGTATTGATAGCAAATGATCAGGATTTGTTTTAGCATAAAAATTTGATCGGTTGTTGATCTTCCTGTCCGAAATCCTTCCTTGGTATTCTCCTAGATTCTTCTCTACATATATTTCTAATTGTTTTTTAATTAGAATGGCGAACACTTTATATATTACCTTTAATAAGGATATTTCTCTATAGTTTGCGCATTCAGTTCTATCTCCCTTTTTGTGTATAGGAATTATAATCGACTTATTCCATTCTTGAGGCATTTCTTCGGCATCCCACACTTCTAGTATTAGCTCACTAAGTTAATTTATTAAAGCCTCTCCTCCATATTTTAAGTTATCTGGCACAATGCTGTCCTCCCGGGGCTTTTTTGATTTTTCATATCTTTTATTATTTCTTCAATTTTTTCTCTTGTGAGCTTTGGTATTTTTTCTATTACAATTTGAGCTTTAGGAATACTATAATTTTCTTCAGGAGTCACTCCGTTATTTAGCATCTCTTCGAAATACTCTTTCCACCTTTCACTGTTCCACATTTGTCATCGAACGGTGGTTTTTTCTAAATCTTTTTGTTCTTGGTATGTTCTTCGCCGTTGCTTTCTTTATAGTGTTTGTCATTTTCAAGAACTTTTGTTGTATGTTACTCACAGTAGTACTATCTTGTTTGGCGTAGGTTTATTGGATATCTTTTTGATAATCCTGCACTACCTCAAATTTTCGCAGTTTTTTAAAATTAAATTTACGTTGCACTTCCTTTTTCCGTTTATGCTATTTAATTATTGCTTCTCTCATATTAATTCTAACCAAAAAATGATCTGAGTCTACGTCAGCCTCTCTGCACGTTTTCACATTTGTTATTAAATTGGCGAATTTCTCTTGTATTAAGGTGTGGTCTATTTGATAAGTTTCATTTATTTTACTCCCACCCCCTTTTATGTTTTTATATATATCTTCTCTTGCGACCTTTGTATTTTCGTCGCCTATAATAATTTTAATATCTTGTCTAGGCAATGACTCTCTTCAGGCAATGACTCTAATTCTTCATAAAATTCATCTTTCACTTCTTCTCCATTTTCTTCTGTTGGAGCATGTAAATTTATCAGCGATATCATGTTCTCTTTTCCTTTAATTCTAATTGCACACATTCTGTCAGATTTTGCTACAAATCGTTTTATCTGCTCCACGTCTTCATGTACCAGAAAACCCACTCCAAAATTCCTATTATCGCCTACACTTGTATAAAACGTCAATGTTGTTTCCAGTGAAATGTGTTTTTTGTATTGCTATGATGCGTATTTTATATTTTTTACGTTTTTCTATTAGGTTAATTAATGCTCCCTCCTCGTATACTCCTTGTACATTCCACGGCGCAATATTTAGGTACGTATTCTTATTTTTTGTTTTTTGCTATTTATGTTCAAACTAAGAGTTTCAAATTACTGATAACTAAATACACATTTTATTTAATCATTAAAATATTCTTCCCGTGCATCATCCTAATTTTTTATTTAGATATTTAAAATGCTACTTGGGAAATCTGCCATACATTCAGTAGCTGAAGGTAGCTACAAAATAAAAATAATTAACCGTACCGAATTGGAGTGAATACTGGGTAGTTAGTATTGCATATTGGTATCCTTTTGAATTTTGAAGAGAGCAGATGTTATGTTACATTGTACTCATTCTTCATACTGATTATATTGGTGTGGTTGTTCTATAATAAAGTGTTACTGACAATAACTAATATGCTTGTCGTTTTCTATTTGAAGCAGTTTCTTAAATAGTCTCCCTTTGTTTGGATTATTTTAAAACGGATTATTTAAATTCTAATTGTCTTTTACCATTTTCTCAAAACAATATTGTTTTGAATAAGAAAATGAATTGATTTTATGATAATTAACTCTTATACAGTCCATCTAATTTACTTACCGTTGTACGTCATTATCATTCACAGAGATCGAAGTTGACATAGTTGCCAAAGTATAAAAAATCCTGAATCCATTTTAAATCAAATATGTCAGATAATTATTGCAAAAGTGGATTATACAACAAAACAAATTTATATTTAATGTAAATAAATAGAAACAAAAAAAAAAAGAGTTAAAAAATAATCTTGTTAAAAACAATTTGAGCCGCTTGTATGCGTCGTATAAAGATGTAAAATGGAATACATAGATATTTATTTTATTTTATGTAAAATGTAAAATAAAAAGTGTCAACACCACAACTGTCAAATAAGTGTTACCAATTTATGCCAAAATATCTCCTTCGTTCGATTACAGTTACACTGTGTTCCGAAAAAATGTTCTTAATAAAAACGCTTTATAATGCATATATACAAATTAAATGAAACATATTATTGTGTATTTCTTTAAGTTAACATTAATGGAAATCCTTAAGTATTATTTCTACGCGTATATAATAAAATATGTCTAGTGGCTGTAATGCCATTATACTCGGCAAAGTGATTCTAAAAAAGAACACACCTACCGCCTAAATATTTCGTGTTGGTATCATGTCATATTTTCGTGTCATATCCTGTATCACAGGATATGACACGGATGACGTGCAACGGTTAGTAAATTTGATGAAGTATTGGTGGTACAAAAGTACCAATTGCATTCATTGAACATACAACTGTTAAATGCTGACCTCGTTCCGCACTGCTCAGTGCTCCAACTTGTTTTTGTCCTTTGGTTGCAAACACTTTTTAAGGCCTTGTTTGAACAGTACTAAGACCTGATTCATCAACGTTGAATATATTTTCTGATTCAAAAGTGTATGTATCTAAAACTTTTGCTAGAGATAAAATATGCTTTAATATTGTTCTTATTAAATGCTTGTGCTCGCGCGAGAGATGTATTTTCTGGTGTTCTGAGTATAATGGTACCATTTTTTTTTTTAAAAACCCCTCACCCACTGACATCCAGCAAGACTAGTCGTTTTGTTGAATTTGTGTTTGATGTTATTTCTCTCAGCAAGTTCGAAAACTAATCGTCTCAAATTTAGCGTTGTGAGACCAAAAAATCTTGTTTCCATATCAATCACATGAGTAGCTAACTCTTGCTCAAGATGAGGAGGTAGTGTAATTCTTGGGCCATCCAAATCTCCTTTTCTTCCACCGGAGTTGTTTGCAAAACGTCTACGGAATGCCGTAGCCGGAACATTAAAAGTTTTGGAAGCCAACAGCCATCCCATCTTCTTTTCTTGGATGTGTTGAATTGCCATATTCATGTTCTCTTCCGACCACTCCTGTCTATGTTTTTTGGTAGACGCCATATTAACAAATGCCCTGCAATAAAACAAAGCCTTTATATCTGATATCAGGAGATATTCGACTGTTTAAGGTATAACTAGATAACGACAATCCAATATTTAAGGATTGTACTAAACCTTTAAGGATATTTCAGATATACACTTAAATTTTGCTATTAAAGATTTTGTGCGATTTGAAAGCTCCAAATTTGTTTAAAAAACCCTACAAAATGGTATTGTTTATCTACTTTTACCTTAATATAAGTAAAAAGTTGAGTTTTTGAAATTTTTATTCATTTTCCTTTGATGGCATATAACATGTGCACATGATGGCATATTGTGCCATTATCGGAACACATCTGCTATGCCGTCATAGGCAAGTACGCATCAGATTTAAAGCAGAGCGTTATCTTCTAGCACCACAATGGCAGAAGTTAAAATAGATTGCCTACTGAAGCTTAATACTAATCAAAATTGCATACTTACTTTGGATATTTTAACTTCAGACGAAAAGCGACAAAAAACTGTTTGTGTTAACGTGTGTTATAATAGTTCAACACTCAACAAATCACATTTTCCGTTAGACTTATCTGTGGAACTAATAAGTGTTTGTAACTTTACCGTTGCAAATAAACACTGTCTATGCATGCCTATGCAGTCGATATCGTTCGACAGGAAACGATTTACAAATTACACGTGGTATGTCATCAAAGGCAGCATGCCATCGTAGGCAGCATGCCATATTTCCCCTAATAAAATAAAACTAGCTAACGTTTTGGAGTATTGCCTGTGTCATAGATATTAGTAAATATTTTACATAAAGATTAAATACTTAAAGATTTATCATCAAGAAATTTAGAATATACTTCGTCTGGTCCTGGACCTTTCCCTTATTTTAGCGATATTACGTCATGTTTGGGACAAACTAGAAAGAGAAATGAGAAAAGGGATCCAGTATTAGTCAATTTGCAAGGTCTCAAGTATCTTTGACAGAACAATGGATGTTAATTCCACACAGTGTTATTGATGGCCTAATTAAAAGTATATGAGATTAACATTTTCAAAACCAAAGGACACAAGAAGCAGAGGACGACCACGAATGAGATGGATTGATGATATGGAAAAAGACCCACAGATTCTAAGGGTTATAAGATGGAGGGAAGTTACCAGGAATCGACAGGATGTCCACAACGGATTGTCGGGCCACTTATAATGATGATGATGAATTAAAAGTAGAAATAGATGAATGTAGGAAATTTTGACAGTAAAATACGGTAACACTAAATACTGAGTGCGTTATTCTTTGGAAAAAATCATCTGTTCAAATATTATTAATATTTTAAAATCATTTAAAATTAAATTTGTGACTATAATTTGTGTGTTTTGCTCCAACATTGTTTAAATTATGTTGATTTATATATATCATATATATAAAAACATATGTTGATTTCTCCTTCATCGTTTCAACTCATTATTTCACAAAATTAACCTTACCATTACTAATCTTATAGAATTTTATAACTCCTGTATACGTATTGACACTTCTTTCCCATCACCCGCCCATATAGGGTAAAAATCCTATGGTAAATTGAAAAGAATCAACAATCATTTAAACAAACTCAAGTGTCAGTCTGCTCAGCAGCCGCATAGGCCATTGTACGGCAAATTGACAGCGTTTAATTCAAGCTTTGGATCTAGATCATTAATAACGTTTTCTGGGCTCTATTCAGGCTCTTTTTCTAATACTTCCGGTAACAATGGACGGTGGATCGTTAAGAAAAAGTCACATGCGCAACGTTACACAAATGGACTATCTGTTGGGCTTACCACAGAAGATAATTAATCATATTGCACTGCATATCATCCTCTGTAACTAGATGCAACCGTTCACCGATGTACAAAAGATCGACTTTTGCCAGAATGATCAGAGAAATTTTACCTGCGACTAGGTTTACCTGCGAATAGAGGTGGTCGGTACGATTCTTGGTAACATTAATCAGTTTGTACTCATTTTTATTAAAATTTATTATTTAATAATTTATATTCAATATGTTAAAAGTTTCTTCACCTTATGATTCACTAATTTATTGTCTTCTCTCAGTTGATCATCCGATTTTTTATAAACTTAATAAATTTATCATCTTCTTTGCAATTTTTTGTTGCAAGAAAAGTGTCTACGGAAAAGAGTTTAAAGAACAATTTTGTCATGCTTGAATAAGTAACAGAACTATATATGTTTGACATTCTTCAATAGAAGGAAACGCCAACTTATCATATACTAAATTAAAGCAAATTAATTTCAAATATATTACTTTTTTTGTCAGACTGTAAGTTTACTATATTCAGGATCAGAAAATGGTAAATATGAAAATGGAGTCGCAATTATCACATATAAAAGTATAGCCAAACATGTCAACAACTTCATACCAGTGAACGATAGAATCCTCTTGTTACAAATAAATATGTCATTGATGAATAATAACATTATACAAGTTACATGAACACTAACATTATACATTAAAGACAATTTTATGAAGAACGAAGAAGGTAAGAAGAAGACATGGATGACGACAGAGATTCTGTTGCTGATAGAAATACAAGAAGAATAACTCTATATATAAAACATTACAACGAGATATACAGAAAAAAATCAGAGAAGCCAAACAAAAAGAACTGGAGAAAAAATGCCAAGAAATTAAAATTCTACAAAGTAAATACGACGACTTCAACGTGCATATAATGGTAAGAGAAATTACAGGCAAATGTAAAAATAGAAGAGTGTGTAAACTTGTTAATGACAACGGAGAGACCATCGTGGACAAAGAAAGTATTGATAATACCTGGAAAAATTACATATAAAATTTATTTTTTGGTGAGAGGGAGAACCAGTCCCCAATACCTACGGAAACACGACCACCTATACTAGTGGCAGAAATAAGAGCAGCCATAATATCCAGAACCAGAAGGAGTACAGTCTGAATTTCTTAAACTTCTTGATAATGAATCTTTAAGAATAACTATATATATATATATATATATATATATATATATATATATATATATATATATATATACATATATATATATATATATATATATATATATATATATATATATAATATATATATATACATATATAAATATATTTATATATATATATACATATATGTATATTATGTAAAATCTTCAATAATATCTATGACACAGGCAATATTTCAAAAGATTAGCTAGTTTCAGAATTTATTACGATACCAAAGAAACACGGAACGAAGAAGATATAGAGAATATAGGCTAATAAGTGTAATGAGCCATACACTAAAACTTTTTTTAAAATTATACATCGCAGAATATACAAGCTATGCTAAGAGAGAATACAAGACACACACTTTGGAGTCATGAAAGGCATAGGTACGAGAGATGCACTGTTTAGTCTACAGGTATTATTCCAAAGATGCAGAGATATGACTTGCGATATCCACACCTGCTTTGTGGACTACCAAAAACATTTGACACAGTTCAACACCGAAAAATGATTGATGTTCTAACAAAAGCCCCAAGACATAATAAAGACCGGCGTATAATACAAAACTTATAGTATCGAGAATGCCTATAAAACATCCGCTATGCAGATGACACCATTATTTTTGCACAAACAGTTTAAACAGCTTACAGCAACTAATAAACAAAGTAAATGAAGTAAGTGAAAGATTTGGACTACAAGCAAACATATCAAAAACTAAATTTATTGTCATCAGCAAAAATAAAATTAGAGACGTGCAATTGTTTATCAAGAATACACCAGTGGACCGAGTAAAATAGTTTACCTATCTTGGAACAATAGTAAACGAACAATGGTATCACTCACAAGAAGTAAAATGTCGAATAGAGAAGTCTAGGAGTGGATTCAACAACATGGCCAAACTCTTTAAAAGCCACAATCTTAATTTGGCTCCTACGATGTTATGTTTTTTCGATATTTTACTACGGAGTTGAATCCTGGACACTCACTGAAGCAATGAAAAAAAAACTTGAAGCCTTCGAGATGATACAGAAGAATCCTGACGATATCATGGACGAACGAGATATATTAAAAAAAATTATGATCGACAGATAAGATCCTCAAGCTGATGGACAAAAAAAATAAAAACCAAATATAACCAGGACAGACGAAAAGCGATAAAAAAAGAAAAGAATCACTGGAAAGATGCGAAGAAATTGTGACTACAGTTAAAACACGATAGTTACAATATATGCAAGAATGTTAAAAAACTCACAAGTGGACTAGAAAAAAAATCTAACTGATTCTGACAACAACTTTATCTGTCATAAGCAGTAAAATAATAACGTAAAAAAAATATCTAGAAAAACGTTTGAAAGCCAAAAAGATAACACCTTTGAGCTAGAAGAGGAGGTAAATGATGGACCAAGAATATTGCAGTTAGAAGGTCTGGTTTGGGAGCTTTGTTGTTCTTCAGTCTTTCGATAGCTGACTCCACTTCTCTGTGTGTTGTGATGAGTCCCAAACAGAAGGGCTTGGAAATTAAAAGTTAAAAGAATTAGATATATTATTAAATGGCAAAATATTACTTACAAAACATATTATAGTTATTTAACCAACAAGTGTAATAGTAAGGGCGATATTAACAATTGAGATATTTTCGCTCGCTCGCTTCGCTCACGCGTTAATGTTCGAGATTCTTCACGAGTTAGTTACTAAACTTTTTCGTTGACCGTACTTATTTTGACCGTTGACCGTATCTTAGTTTAAATTTTTATTTACTTAACGATAAACAACAATTTTTTCAGCTTTCATTAACTTTAATGAAATAATATACACTATTAAGTAAACTTAAAGATATTTCATTTGCAGTTTCTGCCACTTCTGTTGGAGTTAAATTAAACTCTTCGTCAATATCCATCTTTTGATTTTTCAAATACACAGAATTTTAACCAATAAAGTAAATAATGACATACAATGACAGATAGTACTAACAGCGGCCACTTCATTTTAAAGTTTTTAGTGGGAATATAAATAGGTATATGTTTGGTTGCCTACACCACAGGTCACTGCCAATCACAGAGCGTTTAATTAATTTATGCAAGCAATGTATGTTGTGTTGCCTATAATGAAATCGTTCATTAACAGAAAATCATTCATTAATAGGGGTCATTAATCAATGATTTTGAGGGTGTTAAAATTGATCATAAATGGACGGTCGACGGAAAAATATATTAACTAACTTACGATCAATAAAGAATTAGGATGCTGCGATAGAAATTAATCGGAATTTTCAAATAATAATGCACTTCTCTAATAATAATACGTCGTGAAATAAGTCCCTGGCCAAACCATGAGATCACAATTTTAATGAATTTTCTATTTGATATTTCGGTAGTTCTAAACTTCAAACGCATAGTGTTAAAAAGTTAATGTCATTCGGATTGTTATTTACCTAGTTCTAGTGTTTGAAGTGACGCTACTTTATAAACAATGGATGCCAAGCAATTTCGTGTTCTGATTTATCACTGTTATTTGATGGGAAAAATACCGTCCAAACTAAGCAATGGCTCAAAAAGTATTAGCGAAACTCTGCTTCATCGATTACAACCATTAAACGATGGTTTGCTGAATTTAAACGCGTTCGTACCGACACCAATGATGCTGAGCACTCCGGAAGGCCACATGATGAATTTATTCCCGAAAACATCCAAAAAGTGCTAAAAATTATTATAGAAAACCGCAAAGTGAAGTTGCAAGAAATAGGTGACACTCTAAAGTTATCAAAAGGTAGCATTTTGACTATTATACATGAACATTTGTAAACCATGTTGTAAAAGAAAATTCTATTACACATTAAGATAATCGGTGTACTTATACATTTAAATGCACTTTATTAATCGCTCCTTCGGTTCAACACCGGTTCATAACCCACCTCTATCTCCAGGTAGCGATCACTATTCTGATCCGCTGATGTCAATACAGGACTGTGGCTTTCATTAATTTGAATTTTTATTTTTATGTTAATACTCTGCAATTCGCATTATGCGAACTTTATAGCCTTAATGGTTTTTGATATCAATAGGTAAAAGTACGTTTCATTTCAAATAATTGGACTTAATGTATTTGATAACGTGTATATTCCTTATAATTCCTTTAATTTAGATACCGTATATCTGTTTAAAGTACTCAAGTATTGTAATAATGCGGCTGATGATTACTTTATTAAATTTTAATGTGTCTAAAAGCTTTTTTATCAAATATGTACAAAGCAATAAATAGTTATAATGATGAGATTACAAAAATATATTGTGTTAAATTATTCACCCCACAGGGTGCGGCAGATAAACAGTCAATTAGAAATATCTCGAGAACTAAAGGTAACTGAATCATGAAAATTGGAATGAAGGGGTTTTGAAGAGATATTTATTTAATGAAAATCCCAATGGCATTGTACCTTGAGCCTTCAGCTCCGCAGTTCGGACATAAAGTATTCCCACCACCTTAAGCAAGCCAAAAAAAAGGTTAGGTTAGGTTAGGTTAGGTTAGGTTAGGTTAGGTCCATCTTTGCGGTCGTCCGATACTTCTTTTGCCGATTGGTGACTTATCTCATACTATTTTGACGACACGAGTCTCCCCATTCTGCTTATGTGGTTATTCCTTTTTTTTTTCTATTTTGTGTCCATTCATTTATACACTGTACGTTACATTTTCTTATAATGTCTGTACTTCTCTTTCCATCTCTCAACGTATTTCCTATAGTTCTTCTCAGTACTCTCATCTCTACCGTTTCCAGTAGCCTTTTTGTTGTGACTTTGTTGGGTCTTGTTTCTGAGGAATATGTCATTATTGGTCTTACACTGGCTTTATAACATTCTGGACTTCATCTCAGTGGTAATGTGTCGGTTTCGCCATATAGTGTTATTAAGACATCCTGACATCCTGCCAGTGTTGATCTCATTCTTCTTTATTCTTCTTTGTCCAGGTCTCCATAGCTGAACAGTGTAATTCCAAGGTATTCAATTTCCATTACTTGTTTAATACTGATGCCATCAATTTCTGTTTTACATCTAGTTAGTTCTTTGTTGATTACTATTGTTTTAGTTTTGTAAGATGAGATGTCATTAAATTCTTTTGCTCTTATGTTAAATCTGTGGATCAGTCTTTGCAAACTATCTTCATCTTGAGCTATCAATATTGCGTCTTGTGCGTAAGAGTATTTTTATTTCTTTGTTTTCTTTTATTTCTTATTCCGCTGCCAATTTCTATAGGTTCTGTAAGATGTGCATTTATTTTGACTTTCATTTTGTTGATTTGGTAGATGTTTTAGATAGTTTTTATAATATATAGGGAACTTCTCTATTATACAAGAGATGGATTGCATCTTTGACTCTTACTCTGTCAAATGTTTTCTTTAACTCAATCAGACAGAAATGCTGGTCTATTATACATTAGTGATGTCTCAGTAATTTGCTTTATAACGAATATTGCATTTGTATACGATTTTTCAGTACGAAAACCCTGATGTTCATCTGCTAAACTTATCCTTTGATTTACTAGTACCTATTCAATTTTAGTTGAAAGTTTTAGGGTAGTATTTAACAAGTTGATACCTCTGTAGTTTTCTGGCTGTTTTTTATCTCCTTTTTTGAATAGTAGATTTAGTTCCCTCGTTCTCCATTCTTCCGGTATTTCATTGTGTTTTATAATTTTATTAATTAATATTGTTTTTTGTTCTGTCATTGTTGCTCCAAAATATTTCAGTAGTTCATTTGGTATCCCGTCTTTACCTGCTGCTTTTCTATTCTTCAGCTTTTCAGGTATTTTACGAACTTCCTGTACATTTATATTAAGTTCTTCATTTGTGGTAATTTCTGTCATACAGAATGTCAAATGCAGAAATTACTAGAAGAACGGGAAATGAAGCTGAAATAATATTGACTATCAAAAGAAAGAGATAACATCTTTGAGCTAGAAGAAGAGGTAAATGATGGGCCAAGAATATTACAGCAGGAAGTTTATTCCGCAATAACACAGTTCAAGGATGGCAAAGCGGCAGGCACTGATAATATACAAGCAGAACTACTCAAACTAATGGACAACGAATCAATAGCAATAATCGCAAAGATATTCAACAACATATACAACTCTGGAGAAATACCAACAGAATGGCTGAAATCTGAGTTTATTGCACTTCCAAAAAAACCAAGAGCCAAAAAATGCGAAGATTACCGTACTATAAGCCTCATGAGTCATCTCCTAAAATTGTTCCTAAAGATAATTCATAAGATAATCTACAAGCTGTCTGAAAGTCAAATTTCCCCCAACCAGTTCAGGTTCACAAATGCTGTTGGTACTAGAGAGGATTTGTTCTCAGTACAAGTCTTATTCCAGAGATGCAGAGACGTCAACTGCGATGTATACGCATGTCTGGTTGATTAGGAGAAAGTGTTTGCGAGTACAGCACGCCAAGATGATGCAAATACTGAAAGAAGCAGGAATTAACAACCAAGATCTGAAAATAATTAGAAATCTTTACTGGAATCAGACAGCAAATCTCAGAGTTGAAGATGAACACACTGACTATGTGAAAATCATGCGTTGAGTGAGGCAAGGTTGTATTTTGTCTCCTCTAATCTTCAATCTGTATTCTGAAAGAATATTTATCGAAGCTTTGCACGAAACTAAAAAAGACCTACAAGTTCTTATGAACAAAATCACGTATTACGATCAACAATATAGACTCAATATAAACGTTAAGAAGACAAAGCTTATGATAATTAGCAAGAAACGGATATCAGAAGGTCAACTCTACGTCAACCAATCCCCTATAGAAAGAGTGACGCACTACAACTACCTCGGCAACATAATAATTGAAGAATGGATCAACAACCAGGAGATTAGAACACGCATCGAAAAAGCTAGATCCACCTTTAATCGGATGGAGGCCTTCTTCAAGAGTCAGAATCTCTCTCTTGATGCAAAAGTAGGAACGCGACAATGTTACGTCTTTTCTGTCCTTTTTTATGGTGTTGAATCGTGGACCTTGAACGAAGATATGTGCAGAAAACTGGAAGCATTTGAGATGTGGCTATATCGGAGAATACTTAAGATCCCGTGGACTGACCGAGTCACAAATGAGGAGGTCCTCAGAAGAATGAATAAGAACCGAGAGGTACTGACCACCATCAAATCTCGAAAGTTACAATTCTTCGGGCATATTATGCGAAATAAATCCAGATATGCTCTCTTTCAAGCCATCCTACAAGGAAAAATATTTGGAAAGCGAGGTCCAGGAAGAAGAAGAGGACGTGTACGAACTCATCACTATATAGCCCCCCATAAAATTATTAAACCCTCGGAGATATAGTAAACTGATCACCGGCATCTTTTGGAGATTGGTAAACTCATCACCGCAGATAGGTAAACTCATCACCGGGATTTTTGCCTGGTTTCTAATGCGAAAGATTGCCTCTTACCTGTTATACTTAAGCAAGTTGCTTTAAAATTTAACTGAGATATTAATATGTCTCACGGTGTGGCCTATTCGACGTATTTGCCAATCTAAATGGTTTTGAGATCTAAAAATTTAGTTGCATAGGATTTCGATAGTGAACTTTAAAATGAAAATATTTGTCAATATGTGCTGTTTTTGTTTATATCGGAAGTAGTCCCAACTTCGTTATTTGATTTTCATTGCATTTTTATATTTCTCATTGAATTCTCGAGATAATTTGTTACGCATCAATAGAATAGAATAGAATTTATCAATAGGTAGCTATCAATAGAATGTTGTGAAATTCCCAAATAAAAACCAATAAATTGCAGTTGCATTTAAGACATCTGGATTTGGATTATTCTGTGAAATTACCAGCAACTAGCCGTTTGCTGGGGTTTTATGGTCTATACCTGATCCGGGGTGCAGGTAGGCCAGTGATCAGTTTACCAATCTCTTAGGGTCTATTTTGAAAACCCTACTTTTATGGCGGTGATGAGTTTGTACTATGTACGAGGGTATTTATGGTAATTGGTGATAAGTTTACGTGTACCCGAAGAAGAACATCTTGGTTAAAGAACCTCAGAATCTGGTTCAATGCAACATCTGTGCAGCTTTTCCGCGCTGCTGAAGATAAGATAAAAATTGCCATGATGATCGTTAACATTCGTAACAGATAGGCATATCAAGAAGAAGATCAAAAGAAAAAAACTTGAGTACTTAGGCCATGTTATGAGAGAGCAAAGATACTCATTATTGCAACTTATTATGCAAGGCAAAATTCGAGGAAAGTGAAATGTGGGAAGACGAAGAATATCATGGCTTAAGAACTTGAGGGGATGGTTTGCAACAGGGTCTGCATAGTCATGATGATTTCCAACCTTCGATAGAAGATGGAACTTAAAGAAGAAGATAATTTAATTTTTTGTTTTTTCCAATTTTTTAAACGCAACTACATAAGTTTTAAAAATTCGTTTTTCGTTTAAAATTCCAATCATCAAATTAGCTATATACCTGGTGCATATATTTGTTGCTTCATCCACAATAACTTACAGGAAATTGCTCTCCGCTTCTGCTTAATTTTTAAATATTTAAATTTTGAAAAACATTCCCCACAGCATTTTTCCATAGTTTGTTTTCTCAATCTACTTCCTCGGGTAAGGATTTATAAAATTATTTTAAAAAAGAACTTAAAGCTAGGGTGATTGACTTTGTACAGAGGAATGTTGGATCCAATCATCATCTTGCATAAATCAAATTTAAACGTGTATTCCTCCTTTTTTTTAACTGCTTAAACAATCCCGTAGATGTATTTGGACTAACTTAGGAATTTAATTTTTTCAAATTGGATAAGTAAATAAAAGATTAGAGCTATCATCCGTTATACCAGAAGGTGAAGTAATGTCAGTAATGTAGATTCCCTCTCTAGGATTGTTTACCGATGGCAAATAACCGAAATTTTTGACATGGAATGTATTGCCGTATCACTGGCGCTGTGGTTTTTATAAGACGTACTGGAGTAGCCATTTTCACAAAGAAAATTCTCCAGATGCTGGCCATTATTTCTCGAGAATCATCAAGGGAGAGGAAACCATTGATAATCTTTGTTTGTTGAGTAGGGCGTAAAGCAAATTCGTATACATGATTTCCTTGAAAAGTGAGGTGAAAATATGAATTATATAGTAATTAAACAATTGTTCTGAGTTCTACATTTATTAATATTAATATTAATTATACGCTGGTATTTCGGCTTTTAGTTAATCTAATTTACTACTTATTTGTTATAAACATAGTTCTTTGGCATTAGTCTAAGCTAAAGCTTGAACAAATGATTTTAGATAAAAATTTTATAGTTCCCTAAAAATGTCATTTAAAACTAAACCACAACTGTATCATCGTCTCGAGATCGTATCCACGATACTACCACCTGACTTCCCCGGTACAATAGAAATCGAGGGAAATATTTCACGTTCAAATCGACGTAAATGTGACTTTTTTAGACCGCCGTAGTTTATGTTAGCCCTACCCGCACCCTCTCATGCTGTGGTGGGTGTGAGAAAACTAACCACCTGATCTGAACTTGTCATCAATAATCTAAGGAGGTGACATCAATGACCCTAGATCAAGCAGAGGGTCCATTATAGGAACGCTTTATTTTATATTAAGAAAGCATCGCTTTCACTCTCAAATTTAGTGGTTTCTTCCAGGGTATGACTTACATTGGACCAAGAGAAATATCTTTCTTAAATAATAATACATTTATAACATTATTTATATTATACGGGGAATATATTATGGAACATTTTATCTCTATAAACAGAATTATTTCGGGTATTCTTTTTTGTATTTGTGTTCTAAAAATAGAACGTGTTATATGAATTTTGGCGATAAATTGCATCAGTATTGCCAATATAACACAAATTATAGTTTAGAATAAAACTCAAGCTTGTTGTGTAAGTGTAAATGTTATTTACTGCTGGACTAAAATTTCCAACTGAAATATCTAAGTTAATGTTTTGATATATTTCTTCTGTTGGCAACAGTTAAAGTGGTATCTTAAACTTGCACAAAAATAGCTCTGATGTAAACAGATCAGGCTAGGCAAGAAATATGCCATGCAAGGCGTGCTTGCATAGCATGACACATGCATGGCCTAGATGTAAAGCTATCTTTAAGCTTTTTATAAACATTTCTCCTATTTTTAAACCATCCAAAAAGTAAATATTCGAAAGGTCGATAAGATAGACACTTGCTTAGGTAATGACCTTTTTGACTTGAAGTATTATACGCGAAGCTATTTTTTCAAATTTTAAATTAAAAAAAATCACTGGGGGCCATATCAGGTGAATACGTTGGATGTTAATTTAAACCACGTGATGAATGTAACCGACACTGTGACAGCTGTTCGAGCCATGTCTATTGGATTTTCCAATAGATAGGGCACAGTACCATTTATTAATCGATAATAGTATTTTCTTTTTTACTCTCTGTCTTGTGTGATTATATTAGCAATGGCGGCATCCTTATCTGTCTCATCTCTCACATATTAAGAGATTTTCTTGTTTTATTTTTTCTGGCAATCTTCAAATATTTTTACAATAATAACTTTTCCTGTGTATTCTAAATAGGTAGGTATCCTAGGTAGAAAAGCAAAAAATATACAATACTGTCGTACTTTCGCCTTTTTCGGTATAACATCTGTTAGATATTAATAAAAACATAAATAAAAACTTTCTCGCAGCAGAACTGCAGGTTGCAAAGAAAACAAGGACTAAAGAAGACAAAAGAAAGACAACTACTAGCGCAAAACAAACAACATACTCAAGAATACAGAGAACTTAATAAAACAATTAGAAAAGAACTAAAACGCGACATACAAAAAAAGAACGAGAACTTAATAGAGCGAGTCATTGAAAACAACAGAGGCTTAAAATGTCTAAGACCCGCACTGGGAGTTCAAAAAATAATCAAAATTAAAGACGCCAACAATAAGGAAGAGAAGGACAAATATAAAATAACAGATATTGTCGAAGACTTCTACACATCCTTGTACAGCTCGCAAGGCTAGCCTAATGAAACAACAAAGGAGAACGTCAAAAGAATAATAAAAACGTGGGATCAGAAGTACTACCAAATATAAAGGGATTCGAAATAGAAAGAGCTTTAAAAGAGACAAAAAATAATACAGCTCCAGGACACGGCGGTATAATTGCCGAGCTCTTGAAAACAAGCAAGACATTAACAATCCCTGTACTAACAGAGCTATTTAATGGATGTCTCCATAATAGCAAGATCCCTAAAGACTGGAACGAGAGTCTAGTAATACTCTTACACAAAAAAGGGGAAAAATGTGATCTACAGAATTATAGACCTATATCGTTGCTCAGTCAAGTAAACAAATTATTTATGAGAATTATTAACAACCGGTTAACCTACAAAATGGACAATTGCCAACCGGTTGAACAGGCTGGCTTCCGCAAAGGATATAGTACATCAGACCATCTGCTGACAATGAGAACATTGATAGAGAAGGCAAATAAATACCAACTACATGTATTTCTTGCCTTCGTCGACTATGAAAAGGCGTTTGATAATATCGAGATTTGGGCCATAGAACAAGCTATTAATAATTGTAGAATAGATTCGAGATATAGGCAACTAATACATAATATATATGAAAATGCAACTATGATAGTACAACTAGACGAAAATACAAATCCCATCCCCATTTAAGAGAGGAGTGAGACAAGGAGACGTAATATCGCCAAAACTTTTCAACCTAGCCCTAGAAGACGTCTTCAATACTACAAATTGGTCAACCTATGGTATTAACGTTAATGGCAACAAGTTAAACCACCTAAGATTCGCTGACGACATAGTGATTATAGCGAGCACATTCGAGGAACTGCAAATTATGATGGGGGAACTAGCAGCCAGCTCCCAATACGTCGGCCTAAAATGAATATGAAAAAAACAAAAATAATGACAAACACAGATGACTTCAGACGTATAACTATAAATGGCAGTGAGATAGAACAAATCCAGGAATATATCAGGCAAGAGCAAGAGCAAGACTAGCATGAAGAAGAGCAAGAACCGCAAAATACCCCAATACTTGAGGAGCAAAGTGTTCAACCAATGCATCCTTCCTATGATGACATATGAATGTCAAACCTGGACCCTAACCAAGGCAAATATGAATAAACTAGCCACAACAGAAAGAACAATGGAAAGAGCAATGTTAGGTATACGATTGTCAGATAAAAAGAGGAACGACTGGGTAAGATCCAAAACAAAAGTCGAGGACATAGCAACAAAAATTGCCAAAATTAAATGGAGCTTCGTGGGCCACACTGCTAGACAAAAAGACCAACGTTGGAATACTACAATACAACATTGGAGACCTTACGAAAGTAAACGACCAAAAGGAAGACCACCGATGAGATGGGTTGATGATATTAAAAGAATAGCCGGAAAAAATTGGAAATATGTTGCTCAGGATAGAGACCGATGGAAGGAGTTGGGAGAGGCCTATGTCCAAACATGGACGACAGAAGGCTAAGAAGGAGAAGAAGAAGATATTAATCTAAGTTAACAGACGCCGTTTGTCTCTAGTGTATATTCGTAATAAGTGCCATATTTTTTATTTTTTAAGATCGATCTTCGAATTCCCAATATTTAAACTGAATGAATGACTTAAAGTACTGTTATAGTGTTTTTTAGTTATATTTAAATTCTACTAAGTCATTTATATCTAAACCACAACAAAAATATCTTGTTTATAAATAAACATTGCCAATAAATTTCCTTTACTTTGAAATATATTCGCATATTTAACATCTTATGGTTAATTCTGAGGTCAGCACTAACCCATTTATGTCCGAATCTCGTCGAAATACCCAAATTTATACGATCCTGTCCTGCTCCAGATCCTTACTTGTGGTTTTTTAAATTTATTGAAGGTATCATTCTGGTTCTTTCTTCCATTCAGCGTAGTTCCATAAATTTTTTATAAGAGATCCACAGGTAAAAATAGTGATAAATTAGCCGCTATTTCAATGTCTCATTCTTGGTTTTCTTCTTGGAATATATTCAAGAGCTGAAGTCATCATAGCAACGGTATAGAGTTTAAAAAGATGTAATTGGTTGAGAAAGACCAGTGATAAAATTAGTCATGGACAGTTTATTAGGATTTCTATGTTAAAATGGTTTTAGAGAACATTTGTTAATTATGATGTTTGTATAATACTTTTTTTTTATTTAAAACGGCATTTTTAGAATAAAATTTATTTAAAGAGAATATTTTATTTCAAAATTTATTTTTTATCGGATTAACGATAAAATGACTGATTGCAATGAAAATTATACTTTATTGAACTTGAATCGGAACGCTTAAAATCTGAAGAAAGCTTAACCTGTATTTACAAATTGGCGCTAGGTGGTAATACCAAATTAAAGTTGACTTACTTGGTCTCATTCGTATACGCATTAGCTACATTTTAAGTGAATTCTGATATGTGTTGTTCTTAATTAATATAAAAATCTGACATTTCTGTATTTATGTAGTTAATTATAGATTCACAGGGAACAGCAATTACATTGTCTTAAATCTGTAAATTGTTTTCAACTATTCTCCGTTCACAAATTGTTGAGAGCACGAGATATGCCTCAAACTCATAAAACGGTCGTAAATCATAGGCGTTCCTGAGGTGTTTATTTATTAAATAATAATGTTTTAATACTGTTATATATAATATTAACAATATTTTAATACTAATATATTTAGAAAAATACAATTAAAACTTTCACGGCTAATGTTGGTTATTATTATATTAATAAAAATAAGAAATTAACCATTATCAATTTTGTAAATAAGAATACCTCATCTCTTTGGATATTTTAATACTAATCTTCGCGTTTAATCACTTTACTAGAAAACCTGGAATTCATATCCGAAGGTACTATACGTTGCAAGATAATTAGGATGGAATTCCCCAGAGAGATTTTTGTTTTGGTTCAGAGCAGTGACTATACCGTTCTGACGGGACCTAAGGAGGTCGAAATACGTATTAGCGGTTGTCGCTGCACTGTATCGAAACAAAAATCTAATACCATCATTCTGTTTTATTATTTACTTCGTTTGAAGTACCAGAAACTGAATTCACTACGAATTTTGACCAGGATGAACGGCTTGTGGAATGCAATTTTAGATTCCCTTGCCGAGTAATTTATCCAGCTGTTTATTTCGCAAATTTTAGGAAACACAGTGGTAAAAAAAAAAAAATTTGAATTCGGTTTCGCTAGGTAGAAATCGTTTGATTTCTCTTTTTGCAGAATGAAATATACATTAGAATAAAGAAGTTTTCAGGGACTTTCTGCCCTCAGTAATAATGTAATCTTTCATTCTGCGTTTAAATTTTTCAAAAATATTTATTAGTTTTCTCCGGATTAGAAAATAATGGATACATTTAAAACACATTGGAAATCTCTCCCATTGACGGTGAAGCATATTCTGATTGACTGCCAGTACCACGAAGAAACAAAAAGAAAATATGGAATCTCAGATGACATCAAAACCACTTTAACCATAAACACTGACCATGTAATAAATTATTTAAAAGATTTACGTTTATATACATATATTTAATGTAAATAAAATGAACTCTTGTGTACGTTACTCCACTAATAACCCTGCGTGGTTGATGTGGATTATATGTTTTTTCTAAATAAAAAAAAAATTTTACAAACTTTAAACATACTTTTCTTTCCCATTGTGTGAAAAATCACATTTGCCTGTATGTAAATAATAAATAATTTGTATATTTACGCTAGCTTCCTAAACTCGAATTAATACTTTCTATAATAAAATTATGATCGATTTCTTTCAATGTTTTTAGATTTTTATGATTCATATTTACAATTAAAATTATTATGATTGATTCGTTTCAGTGTCTTCAGATTTTTTACGATTTATTAATCCCATCATTTCTGCTTTTAATCAAATTCTGCTAAGTGAAATATTGATCTCCTCATCTTTAATAACTCCATAATTATTGTATTTGGCCATTTCGGGTATTGGGTTTTTTTTCCAAAACCGTTTTATTCAGATATGTTTTCCCAGTTGCTTATTTTTTACTACTAATGACAGTTTCGATATAAGCATTTTTAACATAAATACAAGATAAGTCATTTACTGGTAACGCGGACATTTTTAAGCAGTCCAACTACGGATTCATCGATCACTCTCCATAACATCGAACTGAATTGTGAATTTGCTCTCCTCATCTAAACTAACCCGAGTTTGACCTTTCTTCGATCAACTATCAATCCAATATGGATTTTGACGTAAATATATTCGAGAGCATCAATCAGTTGTCAGAAATGTAACCAGTCGGAGTGCTGGAAATAAAAGAATGCATCGGCCATAGGTGATTGGATTCGAATTGATTGTTGCCAGCATGTAGCTGTGATCATACTGCGAAAAGTCAAGACATAGGTGACAAATATCTTCAATTGTATATGCCGATAATATTTTTTGCATTATTGTTATTTATCTGCTCAAGTCTTGTTTTATTTTATTGAAATTTTCGTGATTCGTAATAAACGTGTATCAAATGTTTACTTCCTAGCATACAGATTTTTTTTTGTACGACTACACTAAAAATTTTTTAAAAATTAATAAAATCATAAAATTTTACAATAATGGGACGCACAGATCAAAAAAATATATAATATAGTTTTTTATGGCTTAATTTATAGTATCACCGAGTATTATACTTAAACACTGAAACTAATAACTTATTACCTCCTTCTTCTTTAACCTTCTTATTAGGCAATCCAGTTATTTTGGAACACCTTAATAATATCAGTAGATATAAATATAACGAAATCCATATTCCGCACTACTGGGGCAGCTTTTTAAAAATGAGATTGATTGATCTGTTGAAATGAGATAGGCATTGATCCTGAATTTCCCATATCGAAGTTGAGGAAGAAGATTCGTTAATTTGATTAATGCAGTGATGAACCAGTTTCAAATCCCGTCCAGCAGGCCAAGATTGCTTGCTATTTTGTAATTTTTGAACACACCATCTTTTCGGTAAATGAAATATTTCTAATGATAACTTTAAGGAAGCATGTAAGGAATTAGATATAAAATTCCGGATGTAGATGGAAAAACAACCATTTAACGAATTAACTTCATTATTATAGGATAGTTTTTGCCGATAATCTGAATGACTTACAGATATTAACAAATCGCATAACAGAAGTCAGCAACAGATACGGACTAGCTCTTAACATAAAGAAAACCAAATTTATGACAATTAGTAAAAAACCAATACTAAACGCTTATCTTACAATCAACCAACAGAATATCGAAAGAGTCGAGCAATATACATATCTAGGCACCAATTTAAATAGCCAATGGGACCACTCAACAGAAATTAAACAGCGAATAATAAAAGCAAAAGCAGCATTCGTTAGAATGAGAACCTTTTTCAACAGTCGAGACATATCATTAAAAACAAAATGCCGTCTATTGAACTGCTACATATTCACAGTTCTGCTCTACGGAATGGAAGCATGGACACTGACTGTTGCATCTATGAATCGGCTCGAAGCTTTCGAAATGTGGTGTTATAGGCGCATCTTACGTATATCCTGGGTTGACAAAGTTACTAATGTGGAGGTCCTGCGTAGAATAAGGAAAGAATGTGAAATTCTCATGACCGTCAAAACTAAAAAGTTGGAATATCTAGGACATGTAATGAGAAATCAAGAACGTTACGGCCTTCTCCAGCTGATTCTCCAAGGGAAAGTAAATGGTAAGAGAGGACCGGGAAGAAGACGCATTTCCTGGCTTCAAAATTTACGAAAGTGGTATAACACGACTACCACTGAACTGTTCCGCGCTGAAATAAATAAAGTAAAGATAGCCGTGATGATCGCCAACATCCGGAACGGATAGGCACTTTAAGAAGAAGATTATAGGATAGATATTATATATAAAAAAAATTCTAGGTACAAAACAGACATCTGAAATATTACAAATTATAGTAAAAAATGATCTTATTCTCGAAATTCTTATCACCAAAACTATTGACCAATCTGCTTTCCAAATCACTAGTTTTGGTACATTAGGTAATTTCCTTTGGTCAAAATTTTTACTTTCACGTTTGATTTAATTAAAGTGGATAGTACTGACCACGGAATAATTATTCCAAAAACGTTCTGTGATGTAGAACGATAGAGTTATTATTACACCTTTTAAAAAGGACTTTTTAAATAAATAGAAATTTGTCAAAATTATTGCCGACGTTTAATAAAAGATGACACTCGAAGCAAAAGAGACATAGGGGAGGGTGGGGGAATATGGACTACTTAAGACAAAACTATTCTAGACTGTTTGCTACAGCTTTTATAAATTTGAATCTTGAAATATGGACATTAAGTTCATTCAGCTAACCAGTTACTGACTGCTTCAAAAATATTATAAAATAATTACAAATATTTTAAAAATACATATTTTTGAAACTCAAAAAATTCTGGTAATTTCGGTCAATCGGGTGATATCGTCAATGGAGATGGGTAATATCGATCAAGGATCAAGTTCCTTGGTTAAGTTTACTTGGGTTTAAGTATAAAATACATATTTCTTTAGTTACATTTAGAGTTTGAGCAAATATAAAGAGTAGCAGTATCCGCTTCCTTGCAGTCTGCATGAGCCCAGAGACCACAGAGATGACATCTCCACCATAATTCATTTGATTTAAGCTCCGAACATACTGATTAGTCATTATTCTTGACTATTTTTTCTGTTTTTATCTTAGTAGCTCCAATTTTTCGTTTAACTTTCTCAACCTCATTCTTCTTTTGCTGTTTTTGTTCCTTATTTTCTAAGTGGTCTTTTAATAGTGTTGATGTTAAAATGGTCGAGCGTTGAGTTCGCCTGCTTCTACTTTTTGTATAACTACTGACTGGTAGTGCCGGTAGAGGGCATAGTTCACTGAAAGATATACGAGATAAGCTTTTATTTTTTAGCTGCACAGATTTATCCTTATCGTCGCTCAGATGAATGTCTAAAACTTTCTCTAATTCTGATTCAGATAAAGAATCTTCTGATGATGGTGCTGCTTTTGGTCTCAGTTTTTTATTTTAGACTCCACTGGGCACTGGTAGTTCATCTAGGGGAACTGGTGTTGGCGATGGTGTTTGATGTGTATCGGGCAGAGAAGACATGATATCTTGATATTGTTTAACTACGTGTATTGATATTAATTCTTTTTCACAAAAAACATCGGGATTGAAGGGAAAGATCCCTGAGGTTCGAAAACCATTTACAGCCTTCTCAACCGACGCAGCCCTATTAAAGGCATTTTTAACAAGTTCCGCAACGTCTGTTGTATTGATTTTCTCATATTTTTTTTGTTTTATATACTTGTCATATTCTTAGTAGTAAGCTGTCTTAAATGGAGAAAAGACGTGATATATAGAGTCTGGAGACGGTGGGAGGCGTGCGGTGGCAGTGAAAGGAGATTTATTCCGGTGTCGCGACAAAAATTATAGGAAGCCCGACTTGAATGCGTTTTGTGGTTATCTAGCACTAAAAGAACTGGATGGTCTTTAAAAGCATTAACATGCTGCTGAAAATGTTTCAACCATTCCAAGAAAAGTTGTTCCGTTATCCAACCTGATTTGGAACATCTGTATATTGTCCCAATAGGATCGTTTTTATCCAAAACCTCTTTTATCAGATGTCTTCCATAAATAAACATAGGTGGAATATATTGACCTGAAGCACTGAAAGCGCATAATAGCATCGTGGTTTGTCCTCGTTCACCACTGGTAATTGCACCAACTTGTTTCTGGCCTCTGGCAGCAACAATTTTACAGAGAATATGAACATTAATTACAGGCCTTTGATCGAGTACAGAATCACAAATTAATTACAATATTAAAAGATAAAGGAGTTGATAGTCAAGACACACGATTCATAGAAAAGTTATACTGGCGTCAAACAGCGACAGCTCGCATAAACGGAAAATCAACAGAAACATGTAAAATACAAAGAGGTGTCAGACAGGGTTGTATACTATCCCCACTGTTATTTAATTTATATTCAGATAGAATATTTAAAGAAGCGCTGCATAATTTAGAATGGGGCGTGAAAGTTAATAGAATTCTGATAAATACAATCAGATATGCAGACGATACAGTTATTTTAAGTGATGAAATGAATGGATTACAGTGCCTTTTAAATGCTATTGATACAGTGGGAAGAGAGTTTGGTCTTAACATAAACTGTTCAAAAACAAAACACATGGTGTTTAGCCGTTTAGCACGTCAAGATGCACGATTATATGTTGATGGTCATATAATTCAAAGAGTGCCCAGTTTTAATTATCTTGGTTGCCATATTACTAAACAACTAGATCCAGATCAAGAGATAAAACGCAGAATCGAGATAGCCCGCACGACATTTTTAAAAATGAAGTCATTCTTCTGTAATGATAACTTGCAACTTCAACTTCGAATTCACATGGTTAAATGCTACATTTGGTCAGTCCTCTTATACGGATTCGAAGCATGGACAATAAAAATATCCACCATTAATCGTCTGGAGGCCTTTGAAATGTGGCTGTACAGACGTATACTAAAAATTCCATGGACGGCTATGCTGACAAATGTGGCAGTCCTTGAGAGAGCAAATGCTACTCGCGAGCTGCTTGATAACATCAAATGTAGAAAGATGGCCTATTTTGGACACGTAGTAAGGGCAGACCGATATAATATTCTTCAACTTATTATGATGGGTAAAATCGAAGGACGCAGAGGAATTGGTAGAAAGCAGGCCTCTTGGTTAAAGAATATCAGGGAGTGGACAGGAATGAGGAAAGCTGAGCAACTCTTTAGAACAGCTCAAGACAGAGACAGTTTCGCCATGTTAATCGCCAACGTCAAGGGGACTTGATAGGGCACGTTAAGAAGAATAAACATTACTGATACCTGTCTCATCAACATTATAAATTTAATGACATTCAAATTTGTAACGATCACATATAGTTGCCAAGTTTTTGTAAAACATCTTTAGTTCTTCACGATTAAAAGCAGTAATTCTACTCAAACTTGTTGCTTCTGGTTTACGCAGACTGAGTTCTGGATGACGGTGCATAAATAAATAAAACCAGTCTTTTCCATACATTTTCGTTGCCATTTTAAATTGATGTTTAATTTTGTTTTGCTTTGCATATTCAAAAACCATTTGACGTATGGTACGGGACGCCTTTGACAGTTCTAACATTCTAGATACAAATTCGAATTCCTCTACCTTGGTAAAGACAGCTTTTCGACAGTATAATTCTTTTGAACTCGAAACGACCTCTTAATCGGTTTTGCAACGTTCCATCATCATTCAATCTTCGCTTATCCACTGCTGGACATAGATCTCCCTCATAATTTTCCATCTATTTCGATCTGGTGCCTCTTGCATCCAATTCCTATGACAACGTTTTAGATCGTCAGTCCAAAGTGTTGGTGGACGACCCCTGCTTCGGTAGGCATCATCTCTTGTTCTCCATTCCAGTATCCGCTTTGTCCATCTATTATCTGTCATTCGAGCCACGTGACCTGCCCAGTTCCATTTCAGTGTTGCTACTCTCTCTACTGCATCAGCCACTCCTGTTCTTTGTCGTAGGTGGCGATTTGGGATCTTGTCTCGTAGTGAAACGCCCAACATAGCACGCTCCATCGCCCTTTGACACACACGGATCTTTTGAACTAACTGTTCTCCTTGTCATGGTCAACGTTCCATAAGGGATGTTGTATAACTTGGATACTCCTCTTATCGAAAGTATTTTATCAGCTATATCGCTGAGGGCTCTTTCCATCGCCTCTGCGCCCCATAAGGACAGTGTTGTTTTTTTGTGATATGTTCGTGTGAACATCTGAATAATGAATAACATCTGAAAATCTGAAATAAAAACATCAACTGAGACCTATCACAATTAGGGTAATATCGATCACGATGGGGTAAAATCAACCACTATGGTCGATTTTATCCGAAAGTGTGCTCATTGTTGACATGAACTTTTTAAGAAAACACTTAACCTAAAATTATATGATTTTGTTATATCTGTATCCTAGAGATATGTTTTCATGCATAGTGAATAAAATGCTGTCTTCAGCTAATATAGGAGCCCTTACCTTAAAATACGATTGTAGAATCTTATAAAAATCTTTCACAAAACACAAATTTACTAGACATTAAGTGCCTATGGCGTATGAAAAACGACTTAGTGGCCAGTGCACCACCTGTTGTTGATGCGTTTAACATGTGCGCATTCGTTTTGCTCTGCGACGTCAATTAAATGAAATTTGAGAGTGATCGATATTACCTTGCGGTCCATATTCCCCCACCTTCCCCTAGAAACTAATAGAAAACATTATAAAGACCTATTAACAGGAGCTAGTAATAAAAAATATTGTGCTATGAAACAAAAGACTTTTTGAAGCTTGAAAAATGTACAACTTAAATAAAATCCGATATGTCCATAAAAACAACGATACATAAATTACTACAGTTAATATCGTCTGTTTTAATTCATCGGGAAACACGATCCATTCAAAAACTTCGGTCGCATTCAAATAAAAAATTAACACGTGTTCACCACCGATTAAGAATCCTCACTGGAATGTCACATGCCGACGAAGAGAACTGACTCGATCATTAGCGAAAATGAGAAGTGATCTGTTTGGTAATTTGCATCAAGCACGCACGCAAAAAGGTAACGAGAAAAGATGGATAATACGAGGCGCCCAGAATAATAATGGGTCAGGTGTTCGCTGGAACATACCGCACACCAAATAGTTTTTGATGCTCGATCTTTGGCGGAGCAAATAAGGGTAAAAGGTAATTTTGGGTAGAGCATATGGACGCGGATGGGTGGCAAATGAAAGAGTAGAAACTCTCAATACCACACAATTCTTTTATTTACATTAATCTAGCAGCCAAACTTCTGCAAATCAGTGAAATAAACATAATCATAATTATAAACACCACAATAGAATTGCGTTAATATTATGTCCATACCTTGTTCCTGCTTAAAAATATCTATTAATAAATTTAACACGTTAACTGCCACGGCAGTTTTCAGAAATATGGAATAAAATGACAATTTGATTTAACCCTCCATTAGGCACGTGGTAAACTGAGATCGGTTTGGTCACATGGTCTACAATTGTAGACCATTTTATTTATATTATCATACATATAATTTTCATAGTTTCAATAATAATACACTATTAAAAATGGTTGTTAAACTATTGGTAATGATACAGACCAGTTTTTATAACAAAAGGTTTACTAATTTCTTTACCTGTGCTGATTACAGAACCATCAGTTTGTTAAACTACTTACTGAAAATTTTTCTGAAGGTAATACATGGTCGTATCTACAGTAAATGAGAGGAATACCTGGATGACACACAGTTTGGTTTCCGTAACGGGTTTGGAACGAGAGAGGCACTGTTTGGAATGAACGAACTTGCTCAAAGATGTCGAGATATATCTGTAGACATATACTGTAGTTTTATTGACTTCCAAAAGGCATTTGATCGTATTAAGCACTCTATATTGATCAAAGCTCTAAAAGACATTGGCTTGGACGGCAGAGATGTTCGAATAATTGCAAATTTATATTAAAATCAAACAACATCAGTTTTAGTAGATGGTGTGGAATCACAGGCTCTTGATATTAAAAGAGGAGTACGGCAGGGATACCTCTTGTGACCCCTGCTTTTTAACGTTTACTCTGAAAAAATTTTCAGAAAAGCACTTTCTGAAATACAAGAAGGAACACTGGTGAACGGTGAAGTCATCAATAATTTACGATATGCGGACGATACAGCACTCCTAGCTTCTAGTCAAGAAGATTTGCAAACACTACTTGATAGTGTCGTTGAGAGTTGTAGGGAGGCAGGTCTGGATCTGAACATACGGAAAACCAAGTAAACAACAGCGTATAAAACCGTCTATATATGTAAATAATACCAAACTTGAGCAAGTTGAAAAAATCGTTTACCTTGGACAGCAATTAAATTGTAACGCAGAAAGTCACGGCGAAATTAGATCTAGGATAGAGCAAGCTAGAGCGGCTTTCACAAGGATGTCCAAGGTATTATGTAACAGAGACCTAAAATTGGCATTGAGGATCCGCCTACTCTGCTGCTACGTGTTTTCGGTCTTACTTTATAGTGTCGAGTCCTGGACTATGAATAAAATCGATCTTAATCGCCCGGAGGCTTTCGAAATGTGGTGCTATAGAAGAATTTTAATGGGTGGGGAAGATTCGAAACTCCACAGTACTAAAAGGTCTCAGCAAGACTACTGAGATTATAAAAAGCATCAAGCAGAGAAAGCTGGAGTATTTTAGACATGTAATGAGAGGTCCCAAATGTATATTGCTCCAAAATAGAAAGAACCTGTTCTATTCGGATTTGATTTAGGGCTTCCAGTACTGTTTCAAACTCTACAGAATCAAAAGCCTTCTCGTAATCGACAAATGCAAGAACCAGTGGTATGTTGTACTCGATGTACTTTTCTATTAAGATCTTTATGGTATGCAAATGGTCATTTGTGCCATATCCTGCCCTGAAGCCTGCCTGTTCCTTGGGCTGATAAAAATCAATTTTTATTTGTTAGTCTCTTTGTTAAGATTTTCATAAAGAGTTTGTACATATGTGTCAAGAGGCGGATGGGCCTATAATTTTCTAATTTAGTAATATCGCCTTTTTTGTGTAACAAGACTATCACTGCATTGTTCCAGTCTTTTGGAATCGTACCCGCATATAAGCATTTATTAAATAGTTCGCTTACTGATTTTAATAGAATTTCTACTCCTGCTTTTATTGCGTCAATAACGAGTCCTAGTTAGTAACCCTAAAACTTTAACAGTACTATAGTGTTTTCTACTTCGCGGACTTTGTGTGAATCGGCGGTTTAAATCTAAGAACTTTGACCAGATCAAAAAACTTTGACCAGATCTTAATTTAGTTACAGTAACAGTTAATCATTAAATTACATATTTGATAATGCTTGTTGTTTTTTATTTCCATGTTAAAAGGTGGTCCTTTGAATTGTAATTTATTACATTGCTTATTACGCTCTAAACTGTAGTAATATCGCCATTCTAATTTATTCTTCATTTTTTTTGGTCGTTTTCGAGCTAAATTTTGAACCAATGTTCTACTAATAAGTCTACAAAAAAGTGTGATACTCAATTATGTAATGATTATTCATTGTGTAATGATTTATTGCAATTTTTGAGTACGTATACGTGACGATAATCGTTATCAAGGTGTAGATCGCACGCCAATGAGTCAATATTTACAAAAACCCCAAGCTACAGCATTCACTAAACGCTATTTGTTTGTGGTGCACTTCTTTCTGGCCACCGAGTGCCTGACACAATAACACATATCTCCACTTTTTATTTCTGATGTTTGTTCTTGGCTTAGGTAGTATTTATTCTAGGGGACCGGAGGAATGTTGTCTTCTAAAATTTGTGCGACCGCCAGCTCGTTCGTGCTTTGCTTCGCGCTTTTTGTAGGTCATTTTTCTAATTTTAATCTACTTTATCACTAGACGTGACAACCTACCAGGAATTTTCTTTTTTTTGCCCAGTGTGATGCAGAGATGGGATAAAGCGAGGACGAATCTTTGATAAAATATTGCGAGGTGAAAAACTAAAACCAGAAAAATTGGGTGCCAAAATTATAAAAACACTACTAAATAAAATATGTGGTTACTAAGTATACAGAATATTTATTTACTTACCTCAAAAAGTCCACAATTTAAAAGTTAGGATCATATTTCATATAATGCAAAGTAATTAATTCTAAAAATGAAATAAAGTACATATAAATTTAAAAATTTAGAGTATTCCTTTCAAGTTTTATTTCCCTCTATTTGTTTATTAATTCGTTCCATTTTATTTTTATTCTACAGCGTTCTTACAATATTTTACCTTTAAGTATTTTTTAACATTATTACTCCAGTGCCTCATGTTTATCGTAATTTTAATTTTTGACCTTTTTTCATTTGTTTTCTCTACAGGATTAATTTTGGATCCACTTTTTGTATATATCCTACCCAATTTAGTCTATGTGACTATGTATATGTATATATATGCGAGGTTCCTACAGCCTCTGCCGCTTCTCGCATTTCGACCGCCATTGTTTTCTGTCCATCCATTCGTCTTCTTTGATGGCTCTATCTCTCATTATGTGCCGCACATTTTCTTCCCAGGCAACTGAAATCCTTCCCCTTCTTCTTCTTTGTTGTCGTATGTAATGTATAGCTCTCTTTGGCTATCTATCTTAATTCATTCGCTTCACGTGACCATACCACACTAGTTGTCTCGTTTCAATTCTGTCTACACTGGAATATACAGTATTTGTCCTCCTTCTAATATCTTCATTCCTGATATGATCTTTTTTGGATACACTACACGCTCTCGTTAGGTCGATTTGTATTTTCCCGTGAAGGGGATCTTTCCATACATCCCAGTAAACTAAATGTCAATGTAGTCTGTTTATTTTATTTAAATTAAATTTTCTTATTTATTGGAAATACCCTGGAAATTCCCACGTAAAATTCACTTTTGTCGGACTTGAGAAAATACCTGTCACATTGTATTTCTAACTACTACTTTTCTGAAATAAATCTATAAACAAAATTGTTTTCTTATATGTACTCTACTTACGCCTGATTAGGAGATAATTTCGTTAAAGCCGTTGACCTTCCTCTTTCCAGGAAGAGGGGAATGGAAGTCTAATAAAACGAATCTCAAGGCAATAAAGGCAGATCAATACTGGTATACAAACTAATGAAGGAGTTGGAGCTGGAATATATGGAGGTAAACCAAGGCTAAGCCTTAGTAAAAGCGTAGGTAATCACTCTATTATCCTCCAAGCGGAAATTTGTGCTAGAAACTTTAGAGACAAATCTATAAAAATTTAATCTGATAGCCAGGCGGCATTAATGGCACTAGGATCGAATCGGATTGACTCCAAGTTAGTTTGGAACTGCGTTTAGGATCCGACTCAAATCAAAAAAGTGACAAAGTAAGTTTACTCTGGCTGCCTGGACATACTCTTATTGAACAAATAGGAAAAAGCGGACCTACTTGCCAGGCGACAGGCAAAATATTCATAGGTCTAGAAACTTTTGTTTGCATACCAAGAAGCACAGCTAAAAGAAAAATATCGGACTGGGCTAAATGGATAAAATGTAAGCACTGGTATGAACAAACAAACACTTGCACATTCGAAAGCTTTTATACAAGAACCTTCGAAGACGCGATCCAAAGATCTACTAGATACGAAAAAGAATGAAATGAATGATTTGCGAATGATCGTAGGTCTCCGAACAGGACACTGTCGCCATAAGGGACACGTGAACAAAATCGGTTTGACAGAAAGTGCGAATTGCCGATTATTTCAGAATGATTACGAACCGATGGAACACATTCTGTGCAACTGCCCAAAATTGGATACGATTAGACTGAATATATTTGAGCTTATCTATTAGCTGACACTCAAGGCCGTAATAGACTTTGTTAGAAAGACTGCACTTAAGAGGCAACATAACCTAGCTACAATAGAGTTTTTACGTTGAGTGAAAGGGTGTTTAAGCTCCCACTCATATTGAACCTTCTTCTTCTTCTTTTGGTACCTATTCGTTTCAAATATTGGCGATCATTCTGACTATAATTATTTTATTAACTGATGCTTTAAATAAATTAGTTGTTGTTGTGGAGAACCATTTCCTCAGGTTTTTTAACCATGATATTCTTAATGCCTCGCTTTCCAAATACTTTGCCTTGAAGGATTATTTTCAGTAATCTGTATTTAGTGTCGTTTCTCATTATGTGTCCGTGATATTCTAACTTTCTCCTTTTAGTCGTATACATCACTTCTCTTTCTTTCCCCATTCTTCGTAGTACAGTCTCGTTGGTTATCTTGTCAGTCCATGATATCCTTAGGATTCTTCTGTATAGCCACATCTCGAAAGCTTCAAGTTTTTCTCCATCGCTTCAGTGAGTGTCCAGGATTCAACTCCGTAGTATAATATCGAGAAGATATAACATCGTAGGAGCCTTACTTTTATCTCCAGATTAAGCTAAGCCACCGTTGTGGCTTTTAAAGAGTTTGGCTATGTTGTTGAATGCACTCCTAGCCTTCTCTATTCTACATTTTATTTTTTGTGAGTGATCCCATTGTTCGTTTACTATTGTTCCAAGATAGGTAAACTGTTTTACTCGGTCCACTGGTGTATTCTTGATAAGCAGTTGGACGTCCCTAATTTTATTTTTGCTGATGACCATAAATTTAATTTTTGATATGTTTACTAGAAGTCCAAATCTTTCACTTACTTTTGTTTATTAGTTGCTGTAAACTGTTTAAACTGTCTGCAAAAATAACGGTGTCATCTGCATAGCGGATGTTGTTTGGGCGTTCTCCATTTAAAAGGATATTGAACCTAACCTAACCTATCCTATCTACCGTTGTAATCTTCTGCCATAAAAACTATAATTTCATTTCCAAATAGGGAATAGTCCTCTGAAAAACTTTCGTATTGCTCAGATGTTCTGTCCTTAAAATTTTTAACATTCTGCGAAATTTCCACATTTTGAATGACCCTGACTTATTCATAAGTTTGGAGTCGATTTTTTGCCGATATATAAGAGCAAGAACGATAAAAAATGTATTTATAATCTTTTTGAGAATATGGCAAGGTCCTAATAATATTTTTATCTGTTATGTATACTGATATTTACACACGTTCTGGAAACTGCTGATAGTTGATCGACGAATTTGATTTTCTTAATGTTTATTCTCATGCCATATTTCCCATAGCAGTTATTTAAGTTTTCAGTTAGCTTTTGGAGGCCTACTTCTCAATCGGCAATAAGGATTCTATCATCAGCGTATCAAATAGTTATTATTCACGTTCATTCTATTTAATTGTACTACTTCTCGCATTTTTTTTAAGGCTGACGGGAATATCATTTTAGACGTTAAAACAAATTGGAGAAATTACGCTACTTTGTTGCACTCTTTTGGTATTGCAGCATCTTCGGACAAAGAAGCTTATATTCTGGTATTGACATTTTATTTCCAATATGAATTTACTACATATTATTATTTTTAACTAAGCTAAAGAAGTTTAATATTTTTATTAACGTTTTAAACGGAACTCAACCAAAAGTTGTTTCAAAACTGAAAAAATATACAAACATGTCCTTTATTTGTTCCACCACTAATGTACCTACTAGAATTTGAAGGAAGACCAAAGTTTTCTAGTTCCTACACCTTTCTTAAATTTAAATTTGCGATATTGGCGGCATTTTTTAAAGATTTTGTGTAGTTTGAAGGAGTATTTTAAAGATGACGTTTAGAGACTTCTTTATCATCATCATGGCTTATTCACTTCTGGCGGAGTGTTTGCCGCCCTTTTGGGCTCTCTGATTCATTTATTGCGGAGAATCAGTCCGCTGTTATTTTTTTTTTATTATTATAGCAGCGTGTGTGACTTGGCCCTGTCTACAATTTTCCTCCGTTCTTTCCGGTCCTTACAGCGCTCCTTCCAATTGTAGATTCTCAGCTTCTTTATGTCTCCTAAGACTTGATCTCTCCATCTTGTTTTGGGTCTCCCCTTTGGTCTCTTTGTTGTTGGTCTCCATCCAGTTATTCGCTTTAGCGTAGAGTCTGGGTTAGCTCTTTCTATGTGTCCCAGCCACCTGAGCCTTTGCGTCTTCACGAACTTGATTATGTCTTGACCCTCGATGACTTCTTTAATTTCTTCATTGGTTAATCTTCTAAATTCGCCTACACTTATCCTCACCGGTCCCATTGTTCGTCGAATTACCTTTCTCTCTAAGATTTCCAACCTCATTTCATCTTTTTGTGTTAGGCACATCGTCTCTGCACCATAGGTGATCACTGGTATGATTGCAGTCTTGTAACTTTTTAATTTGGTTTTCTTACTAATTTGCTTTTCTTTCAGGAATTTTTGGTAGTTCCAGTAGGTTTTAGTACCCAGTAGGATGCGTTCATTTATTTCATCCGTTCTATCATTTCTGTCATTCACCATCACTCCCAGATATTTGAAACGGTGTACTCTTTCAAATGTATATGCACCAAGCTTAATTTCTTTCTCTATGTTCGTATTCTCTCTTGAACACTTGAGGTATTTCATTTTGGTTTGGTTTATTACTAGCCCTCTCTTTTTTGCTTCTTTATCTAGTATTAATATTATGTTCTGCATGGTTTTTAAATCTCTAGTAACCAGTGTAATATCGTTTGCATACGCTATCAGTTGGGCTGAAGATTTAATAATCGTTCCCATAATTTTGGCTGCTCTTACTGCCCCCTCTATGGCAATGTTAAATAATGTTGTTGACAGGGAGTCTCCCTGTCTGACACCTACCTCCATTTGTACTTCATCTGACGGGCCTTCCCTTGTTAAGATTCGTGCCTTGGATTCCTTCATCGTCATTTTCGTGAGACTTATTAGTTTTTCTTGGATGCGTAATTGATTCATATCCTTAATTAGCTCCTCCCTTATTACACTGTCAAACGCTTGCTTGTAGTCAATATACAGTATATGTAGATCTATTCCGTGCTCGTAACTTTTTCTGACGAATTGCGTTACATTGTGTATTGCATCTATTGTTGACTTACCTTCTCTGAATCCATGTTGGTATTCACCTATTTTTGTTCTAGTTTCTTTTTCTATTCTTTGTCTGATCTAATTAGTTAATATTTTGTACATTGTATTTAATAACGTGATTCCCCTGTAGTTAGTGCATTTCGTCTTGTCGCCTTTTTTAGAGATTGGTGTTATCAGACCACAATTTCAGTCGTTCGGCATGCGTTCTTCTTCCCATATTCGTTCTATTAGGTTGTGGATTCTGTGGGCAGTTCCTCTCCCCCTTTCTTGAAGAACTCATTTATAATGTCGTCTGGTCCTGCTGCTTTCCTTGTCTTTAATCTGTTTATGGTCGCCAATACTTCGCTGTATGAGGGAGGCTCTGATTGTTCTCCATTCCTATTTTCTGTTTGTTCTTCATGTTCTGCGTTTTCAGCATCGTCTTTCTTTTTTAAACAGTTCTCTATAGTGTGTTTCCCATTCCATGTTTCCAATATTTGCCGGTATCTCTTTTTTTCTCTGTGATTTTATGTATTTGTATAGTCTTGCATTGTCATTACTATTGGCTTCGAGTTCCTGCAGTAATTCTTCGATCCATTTCTTCTTTTTTGTTTTGCAGCATTTGTCTGACTCTTTCTTCTTCTCTTTATAGTGTAGGAGATCTTCTTGTTTCCCTGTGGCCACCCACCTGTGTCTTGCTTTGTTCTTGTCTTTACTAGCTTGCTCGCATTCTTCATCGTACCAATCCTTTCTTTTATTGTAGTAGAGACTTCTTAATTTATATTAATCGCATAATTCGCGATTTTTACATTTTGGATTTTAGAGAAAAATTGACTAAATCAATGATAAGTAAACTTACGATACGACAATAACACCTATTTTCAGAAACCACCGTTTGTACATAAATATGTTAAACAATCTGCAAAATTGTTTGGTTTTGTGTGTTTTGGCTAATACTGTATTTACTACAAGTACAAGAGCTAATAAAAATATCTGTCCAGTTTTATTATCTAAACAACTTTATTTTACGAAACATTCTAATTCATTTTGCATATAAGTGTGTACAGCATAGGCGAATCACCTTGTCGCGTTGTCACAAAACACTTTAGCAAGTGACCTCTCAATTTAATATAATATTAAACAATAAGGAAATGTATTGTATGTTGAACTAACAGTTGACGTTATTGCAAAATGAAATGCACACACGTACATTAACTGCCATAAAATCTATAAACACAATTTTTTATGGCGATGCGAGCGATACGAAAACGTTTTAGCACCTAAGAAATAGGTGTTCAAAGAAAATACGACAAAAACTTAATTCGTTAGATAAACAAATTTATTTCAAAGGCGGATGATCATATTTTAACAAACAGGATGAGTGTTGTATAGAAAATATTGAAACGTAAAATAAATAACTACCGTTACCTACGAGATGTGTTAATATGCATCATATAATAATTTCATAGTTTTCGTATCCTTTATTAATATTTTTGATATTCTAAAGCTAGAAGTCTAGATTAAGAGACTATTCCCGTAGAAAAAAAACTCCGATTCATTAAATGTCCCTTTTTAAAGAAGTCTGGAGTGTGCCGAATGAAATTTACGGGGAGAAATTGTTTAAACAATTTTTTAAAACAAATTCCAAAAATCACCTTTTTTGCCTCAGAAAATTTGTTTTTGTGTTAATCCAAACAAATAAGGTATCTTGCAATTTTCCTTTAATCTTAATGTTTTTAGTTAAGAGCGATTTAAAATCTGAAAAATCTGAGACTGGAAAACTAGTATAACAGTCGGATTAGATTATACAAGTGCAGAAAGGTACTAATTAAATAAATTAAATAAATCTGGCTGTATAATAAAGATAAATTCCCAACAAGCTCAAATTCTGTTCTCTTGCTGTCTGCTAAATTATTTAAATTTTTCCCGAATCGGTAACAGTTTGTTTTCTGACGTTTTCTAATATATTTCTTTTCTAGAAAATCTTGAATTTGTTGATTAATTTTGGTACCTAGTTCTGGATTTTTCTTAATTTTTCTCTCTATACACTCCAGTCTTTGAATAGCCATAGGTTTACTATTAGGGAGTTTCAAGTTGTCTTATTTCCAGAGTAATCCAATTTTATATTGTTTACCAATTTGAACTAGGGTACTTTCTTGTATACGAATAGCCCTATCTAATTCTTTGGAAACAGACGGTTTAATATTTTAAACTCCAAGGCTTTCAACTGCAAAGAAATCTTTTACACTATTAAAGAGTTCTTGGTTAGTAATGCTTTCAGAACTACATTCGCAAATGTGGTACGAGTAGTTTATTTCCACATCGTTATTTGAAATCATTGCAAAAATGGTCCAACCTAACCTGGACTTTGCAGCTATCGGTTGAAGTTCTAGACCTTCCTTCACTCGAAGTGGTAACGCCAAGTCCCAGTTATCTAAGCCTATCAAGATCCGAGGAACAGCGTTCTTATATGATTTGAAACACAAGTTTTTTAGATAGGGAAAGCTTTCTTTAATTGCCTTTGCATCGAGAGTTTGTTTTGGAAGGCCTAATTTTGTTACCGTTCTGGCTGGTCGGTGGTCCAATTCTTTGGCCCCATTTTAATCACCAGCAATAGAAAAGAATACTTTTTCTAACGCAACTTCTAAGCGTTGTTGGTTTCCGGTCCATTTTAAGCAAAGTTGTTCTGGGTTTCCCATTATATTTAGCTTTTAAGCAAAACTTTCTTCTAACAAAGTAACGGAAGACCCTTCATCTAGAAAGGCAAATGTAGTGACCTCCCTACTTCCATTTCTTAAAACAACGGGAAGTATTCAAAAGCGTGTTCCTTGATGTGCATTACTTTCTTCATCTGCAGATATGAGGTGTGATTCTACTGTTTGCATACCGCTTTCCTTTTTGATAAGCTTTGTACTTTTATTGGACACTTGTTCTGAAAATTCATGAAGAAGAGGATAATGCTTCCTTTGGCATTCTTCTTTGTTGCATTTTACAGGATACTTACAGGGAAATCTGTGTTTCTTTAAGCAAAGCCTACATAAATTTAAGGCTTTAACAGCCTCCCATCTTTGAGATAATGAATATCTCTGAAATTCTGAACAACCTGCAATCTTTTTACAATCTCTCTGATTACACAGTTTACAATTATGTGTTTCACTGGAGGCATTTGGTTTATGTATATTAGCATGCACATTATTATTAAATTGCCTTTTTTTATTACTTTGGTCATTAAGGGCTAGTGTAGGTAGAGCAGAACAAACATTTGTTGCCAGATTATACAACCAATCAGCAAGTTCCTTTAATCCCAAAAAATTTTGAAAAGCACTGCGATATATCGCCTAATTAACTTTAATTTGTGAAGGTAGTTTCTCTAATAGTTCATGCATAAGGGTGATGTTATTAAGATAGTCTTTTAAATTAGATGCTTTCAATAAAACACATAAATTTTTAACTGCTAAAGCAAATTCTACCAGAGTTTCAAGTTTTTCCGATTAAGGAGGTGGTAATCTACGAATAGAATTTATATGAGCTTCAATCATTTGCAAGAATGGTCTTCCAAAAAGAATTTTTAATGTAGCTATAATTTGGGGCACACATTGAGGTAATATTAAAAAACTTGAAACACTGACTCTTGCTGGACCTTTTAAACATTTTTGAAATCTTAATATATTCTCATGATTATCTACTTGACATAGTTCAGTAGATCTTTCAAAACTACTAATAAAAACAGTAAACTACAAATCCGTCAATTGCTGGCTGTACAATAAAGATAAATTCCCAACAAGCTCAAATTCCATTCATCACACGCGATTGCTGAATCACACAATCTTACAAGATCTACGAATATGGGTCCATCAGTTGTTGGACGAACCAAAATCTATCTATGTCCTGTGTGCGGCAAACCATATCGTGAAGAACGGATGGTATAATGTACAGAATGTAAAAAATGGTGCTGTTTTGAATGCGTATATGTACAGGATGATTCCGAATTAATTGGTGATGACAGCTGGAAGTGCCCTCTTTGTGTAGACGCAGCCACTAAGAAGTCTCACCCACAAGGTTCCAAAATCAAGAAATCTTGTTCTGCAACCTCCTTAAAAAGCTCCTCATCAACAAGCAGCAAAACAAAAATGAAGCTTCAACTTCTGCAGGAAGAACGAAATCTACTAGATCTAGATCTAGATTACGTCAAGAAAGAGAGTTAACCAAGGAGTCTAGGAGAATTATAGAAGAAGATGAGTGCTCGAATGCTAGTCAAGACATCGATGAAGAAGAAATAATTGAAAATAACCCTTTGGTCAATAAATTCCTTTCTCTAAATATAGATAGGCGCTTTATCGACAATATTGCTTCTTTAACACCAACACTTGATAAGCCTCTGCCAACTTATAACGATAAAAGTTCAAGTATATTATATAAAAGAAGGGATCCTGGAGATCCCCCTATTTTTAATGGTAATTAGGTACATATGGTTTAACATTTACATTTTTAATCATTATCGCTATCTGAGAATGATTTTCGAATTGGCTCAAAAACACCTTCATCGTCAGAAGAAAATTAATAGAAAAATGTTTTTCTACCAATTTCCTAACATCAACTGCTTTTTCTTGTTTTAGTTGTAAAGTATATTTTATTATTATTCTAGGACAAAACTGGTCCATATTTCTATTCGTTTTTTTGACTATTTATATTTATTTATATCGTATCGATAAACAGGAAAACTGGGGGCTTGCTCCTGGGGGTGGTTGATTTGGATCATCTACTTCGATAGTAAGTAGTTCTTTACAGTGTTCCACCCACGTTTTTAATACTTCTTCTTTTGTATTGAGTATATGCCCCTCCTTATCCTTACATAGTCCGATCCTTGGTTTAAATTCTTTTTTTGCATTATTTAGATTTTTATAGAATTTTCTTGTTTGATTTTCCTTTTTTATTGCCTCAAAATCTTCCAATATTCTATTTTCATAAGTTTGCTTTTTTCTCTGATGGATGTATTTCGCTTCTCTTCTGAGATCTTTATATTTTTGTTCTTTTTCTGGGGGTTCTTTTTTGGTGCATCAGTTTATATGCATTGTTCTTTCTTTTTGTGTAATTGAAAATTGAAACGTCAATAAACGTACTTTAACCTTTAATTGTGGCTTATTTACATTTAAATATTAATTACTTTAAAATGCCACAAGAAAACAGCTTCACAACAATATTCTTGTAATGTCCTCGCACTCAACATCGAACCACTCATTGCGTGGTGGTGGTCTTTGCGGCCCTAGAATGTTATTTGCTGCGTCTTTAATATAATTTTTACACATTTCCCATTGTTCACTGACTGTTAGATTCTCTTTAGTTATGTATTTAGTCTCAATATAGTTTTGAAATCTTTCTACCGTTTGCGGGTTTTTGAGGAGTTCAATACTAAGGCGCCTTGTTTTGGTACTTCTCTTCTTCTTCTCATTTGAGATTCTAGCCCAAATTCTTGTGCCAACTAGAAAATGATCTAAATCAATATTGGCGCCTCGATAGGTGTGGAATCCATAAGGTTGGAGAAGTGTCTAACATCTATGATCACATGATAAATTTGGTTCACATTTTATCTTCACTTCCTCTTTAAACCATGGGGTCTTAGGTATTATAATAATTTGTTTAATTTTCACAGGTTTTAAATTTTCTCTTTTGAGAAGGGATCTCAAAACTTAAAAAAAAATGGAATATCAATTTTATAGGTTTGGTTGATTTTCTTATATCTTATATCTTTGTGGTAATACCAGTCACAAATTAAGAAAAACGTTAAACCATATAACTTTTATTTATATGATACCAATTTCCTAAATGAATGAAATAATATGCACTTAATTAGCGGTATGTAAAATCATTCTGCAAAACACATCAGGAAGCAACAACTAGTAATAGGTTTATACAATATAACAGAAGCATTCAAAGACAAATAGAAGTTAGACAAAGCAATGCGTAATTTCACGGTGTTAAATCTTGAAAATAACGTTAAAGGCGCTTGTCTGGCGGAGTACAGATCTTAAAATAAATGAGAAATGTCTGAGTAAATTTCGTAAACGATTTTATTAGAATAGCTTAACATTTAAGTCGTTGAGTGATAAAATGGTTAAAACATTACAATAAAGTATGCAACATATTAAGAAATAAAATTGAATTCTTCATTGAAATGCGTTTTCTTTTTTTGTTAAATATGTGAATATATTATAGAGAATTATTAATTAACTTACAGATCTGAAAAACCTTCACAACAGAACAGATATTGAAAAAATATTTTGACTCAATTATCTCCTTCGATATTTCAAAGGTAGCTGAAAAGGTTTTACGTAAAGAAGATATATAGATAAATCAATTTCATGACACCTAGAAAAAGACGTAAAGTAATATTTTGAAAAAAGTCTTTTTAAAAAAGCATTGCAAGAGAACCATACACAGTAAAAGCAAACACAGTCTGATATAGACCCTTGTTATATATAGACTAATAAGGCTTCCACATCCACTTCTTTTTTTACTTCTTTTTAGTAGGTAGGTAATCTGTACGAGACTTCCATGTTTACTTTTTGTCAGAAATCACCACTAAATATTTAACCTTGTGCTGTAAAGATAGGATATTATTCAGATAAGTTAGATTGTGATTAAGTAGATTTGTTGTTGTGAAGATTGTAGTTACCGTTTTGATAATTGACAGTTAAAATATATTTTTGATTAACCAAATATTAATACTTGAAAGATATATTTAAGTACAAGTATAATATCATCGTTCGATATATATGCTTAATGATGTCGTTATCATGTTGGACCCTAAAACAGCTTGCTCGGTTTTTTGTACAAACGTACCACTTTCGTAATACTTTGTACAAACGCAATACCGAAGAACTTAAATATCATTAAAAGTCTATGCTGCAAATGCTGTTACACGGAAGCTAGAAAATCTTTCCTTCTACGACGAAATAAATCATATCATATAACAAGAAGAGGGTAATGACTCTTATTCTAGATGACTTTAATGCTAAAGTTGATAAAGGAAGATGCGATTACACTATCGAAGGCTATGGAATGGAAATAAAAAATGAAAGAGGTGATACCTTAGTTCAGTTCTGTCATGAGGAGCAAATGTTTGTTTCTAATACATGGTTCCAGATGCTATGGAGACGCCTTTATACATAGAAATCTCCATAATATACAATAGGGTAAATGTAAAATAGTTAGCCCACATTTTAAAATTGGGTATTTTTTACTAAAAAAAAGTTGAAATTATTTTTTGATATAGTGATTCTTGTCTCTATGGTTTACTATATATTCAGAGTCTTCTTCGTCTTGATGTGCCTATCCGTTACGAATGTTGTCGATCATCATGGCAATCTTTATCTTATCTGCAGCAGCGCGGAAAACCTGACAAATGTATTGAACCATATTCTGAGGCTCTTTAACCAAGATTTTCTTCTTGTTCCTGGACCTCGTTTTCCAAATATTTTTCCTTGCAGGATGGCTTAAAGAAGAGCATATTTGGATACATTTCGCATAATATGTCCTAAGAATTGTAACTTTCGAGATTTGATGGTGGTCAGTACCTCTCGGTTCTTATTCATTCTTCTGAGGACCTCCTCATTTTTTGACTCGGTCAGTCCACGGGATCTTAACTATTCTCCGATATAGCAACATCTTAAATGCTTTTAGTTTTCTGCATATATCTTCGTTCAAGGTCCACGATCCAACACCTTGACAGAGGACAGAGAAGACGTAGCATCGCAGAATTCTTACTTTTGTACCAATAAATAAAATAAAAATAAAAATAAAAATAAAAATAAAAAAAATAAAAACGTTTATTGCCATACTAAAAATATATACATGTCAAAAACTTAAAAATGTTTGCCTTCTTTCTTCTTCGGCGTCCCGCTCTTGCACCGCCAGCGCTTGTAGATTTTCCCTTTCGGCTTCTGGATTTTCCTGGGTGGTGTCCTCGTCTGCTTCTGTAGGTACTTGAATCGGCAAACGTACCTACTTCCCTGCACGCCTGGTTAGACCCTGATCAGGTGGTCGATCAGTCGGTGGGTGGATCTAAATATCCTCTGGATCCTGTTCTTCTCGAGGATATCCCTGGTCTTTCGTAGTCTTCGTGTGGCCTGGTTGAAGAACCACCTGGTTCTGTTCTCGGCCACTTCCCTTAGTGGCGTGTATCCTAACCTGTTCTTGATCGTCGCGTTTGTAACTCTATCCTCCCATGCTGCTCCGTCGATGATTCGGTAGCATGAAGTCTCAGTTGCTTCCAACTTTTTCCAGTGTGATTCCGCAATGGAGCTCCACACTGGTATAGCATACAGAATCACCGACCTAACATATGCTTGGTAGAGTTGAATTTTCTTCGCCTTCGAGAGTGAACTGGACCTAAAAATGAAAAGAAGTATTAGTTTTTTAGCTGCATTAGCTTTTACCTTAGTTTTTTGTGTATGCACCCGGAAGTTGAGTCTTCTGTCGAGGTGGACTCCTAGGTATTTGACCGTCTCTGTTTCCTTAATTCTGTTGTCTCCTACTGTGATCTGGTTCCGTAGTGGCCGTTTGTCCTGGCCGAATATGATGAACTGTGTCTTTTCGGCGTTGATCTTGATTTTCCATTTTTCGGTGTAGTCGGTGATTTTTTCCAGGTGGTACTCCATGTCATCTATGATTCTTCCTTCGTTATTTCCGGATGCATACACTGCTGTGTCGTCTGCATACAGGGCTGTAGAAGTCCTTGGATCTGTTGGGAGGTCTGAAACAAAAATGTTATATAAAATGGGTGATAAGATGCTGCCCTGAGGCATTCCTTCCTGGATTTCTTGGATCGTCGACATCTTTTGGTCAGCTGAAACTTGGAATGTTCTATTGGATAGATACATGTCGCAGATGTTGATGAGGTAGTGTGGAAGTCTAGCCTTGTCCATCTTGTAGATTAGTGCCTTCTTCCAAACCGTGTCGTATGCTTTCTCTATGTCCAGTATGGCTAATCCTGTCTTCTGTTTCCTGTTGAATTTTATCTTCGTGTCGCTGATGATCCTTGCTAGTTGAAGTTCGCAGTTTCTTCCTTTTCTGAAACCAAACTGGTCTTCTTGGATGACTCCTCTTCTTTCTGTATGCTTCACCAGTCTCTTGTAGATGATTTTTTCTAAGATTTTTCCCATCGTTTCCAGGAGTGATATGGGCCTGTAGCTTTCCGGTCTTCTTCCATCTTTCCTTGGTCTCAGAAGAGGTATAATCTTGGCGTGTTTCCAGTTGTTTGGAAAATGTCCTTTTTCCAGGCAGTATTTGAAGATATAGTACAGCTGTACTATGATCTTCTTCGGAAGTTCGTTGAGGGTGATGTTGTGGATTCCTTCTTGTCCTGGTGCTCTGCTTCTTTTCAGTTTCCTGATGATTTTCGCAACTTCGCTTGGGCTGGTATGGTCTTCCTCGTCTATATGGAACTCGTTCCTTCTTCTGATCCTGTTGTATTCTTGTTCGACTTGCCTCCTTGTTCTTGCATCCGACATATCCTGGTTTTGTCTGTGTGTGGCTGCCATCTTCCTTGATATTGCATCTACTTTTCCTTGGGTGTCGTAGTGTGTTCCCTCGTTGTCTATGATTTGTGGCATCTTTTGTTTTCCTCTTCTTCTTGCCTTCAGCATTTTCCAAACATTTCCATGGTTTTTTTTTGTACCAAGAAAGAGGTTGTGACTTTTGAATAAGGCCCCCATCCAATTGAAGGTGGATCTAGCTTTTCCGATGCGTGGTCTAATCTCTTGGTTGTTCGTCCATTCTTCATTTATTATGGTGCTGAGGTAGTTGTAGTGCGTCACTCTTTTTACACGGGATTGGTTAACGTAGAGTTGACCTTCTGTTATCCTTTTCTTGCTAATTATCATAAGCTTTGTCTTCTTAACCTTTATATTGAGTCCATACTGTTGACTGTAATATGTGATTTTGTTCATAATAACTTATAGGTCTTCTAAGTTGTCCTCAAATACTATGGTATCATCTGCATATCTGACGTTGTTTAGCCGGTAACCATTTAGTATAATTCGTTGCAACTTTCGTGCAAAGATTAGAGTAGACAAAATACATCCTTTCCTCACTCCACGCATGATTTTCACTTAGTCAGTGTGTTCACCTTCATTTATTTAGTTGCACGTATTTTTTTAAAGATTAATGAAAAGGGCCGTAACTCAATAAAAACTGTTTTTTGAAAAAAGTGATGGGAGGCAAAAATTTTTTAAAAATAATGTGTTAAACTAATGATGCCACAAAATTCATTTGATTTGAATGTACTCAAATGTTTGTGGGGATTTAGATTTTGTTGTTTTTTTTTTGTATGAAAAATGCTTTCAGAACAAGAAAGTAACGTGTCCATTTTTATTACGAAATGTCAAGTAGTTTAGGAGATAATGCAAAAAAACAATTTTTATTTTGTAACTTCAAGGGGCTGTAACTTTTTTTGTGTACACTTTTGTACCAAGGTAAGTTGGATTCAATCAATTTATTTTTGTCCGCGAAATGCGGGATTTAATTTATGATATACCTTTTTGAAATACCCTGTATAATAACCCTGTGTACGAAGACGCTTTAATTAGTATTTGTGATAGTATTTATTTACCGAGATTCTCTGAAAAATTCTCTTGATTTTTTTTTCGTACTGAATTTTTAACATAATGTTTGCAGCTGATCTTGTTTCAGATATTAAAATTATATAGTGGATAATTTATTCATGGTCCATTTATTTTGGTAACTCGTATAAGTAGGAATATCAGGTAAACAAAATTACCTTGTCAGAAAGATATTTATATTTCCAAAGCCTAAAGTCAATAATAAAATAATCAATACTAAAATTAATAATAATGACATATTATATGCAAATACAATGATGTATATGTTTTTATATTAGTTACTAAGAAGCAAACAAATCATTTAAAATAAAACACAATGTAGTAGAACTGGAACTTACGCTAATAGCAATATTTTAATACATTTCAAGCTCATTGTATTACAAGTTTTAAAAGATCTATTAACTATCAATGAATTTTAATTAAAAATAATCCCTTTTGTCTCCGTCCCGACTGCCCATGGCTCATTTCGGTATACACCTGGGAAATTGGTGTATTGGGTGTGCCTAGTGTTAAATTGTTTGAAATTACTTAATCAAGCTAACGGTATTACTAATTGTGGGTATTCTTCCTTTGACGTTTTTGATGATTGCTTTCCTTCAACTCATAAACTCTTCTACAAACTCGAGTATTATTATTGGAGATTCTATCGAACCGGGTTACGGCTCTATTACCTTTATATAAATTATTGTGGTACTGCGGTAATACGATAATTGCTGACTGTGCACTAATGAAAAGATGGGTTATTATTAGGTAAATAGTACAAATGATATAGAATCTTGCTAAGAAGATTAATAAACGACCAGGAAACAGTACAATGTTTATATCAATTATTAGTCTAGAGTTAGATTATTTAAATAAAAATTTTTGAGTGGAATAATTAGATCAAATTTGTATAGTAGATGGTATTGTACTTTTAAAAGAAGGCAATTAGTTTTGAAACAAAGTATATAAAAACTGTTTTACCAAATATACAGTATGTCCGTAAAGTATGGAATAAATTCGATATTTCCTAAATGAAAAGCCTTTTTAAAAAAATCTAAAACGCGTCGATTTTTAAATTTAATGTTCTACATTTTACAATAAAATTTTATTATACAAAGTAATACACATTACAGTGATGACGTCATCGGCTCTTTTTTAAACGTAAAACTCTGTATTTTAGGGCATTTTTACAACGATAAAAATGAGCTGATTCCAAAAAAGTATAATACTGGGGGTCTAACCGATATAATTTGAAAGATATGCGCTTAGAAAATTAATTTTTATTGATTTATAATATTAATAAATTATAAATAAATTATAATAAATAACTTGAAAGTAATCCAGTAATTAATACATGACTTAATCTTAAATGTTCGAATTGTAGCCCTTATTGTATTTGACAGTAACCCAAACGTTACAAATTCTTGTAGAACCTTGTTTATGCTTTGAGAAATATTGTTTATTTCTTTACGAATTCTTGTTTTTAAGTCTCCAATATTTGCAGGTTTCGTTTTATAAACAACATTGTTTAAATGGCCCCACATATAATAATCCAAAGGATTGAGGTCTGGCGACCTCGCTGGCCATTCAATATGTCCACGTCTTCCAATCCACCTGTTCAGAAAAATTTCGTTTAGGTACCTTCGAACATCCAAAGCATAATGCAGAGGCGCACCATCCTGTTAAAACCATAAACTTTTATCAAAACCTCCAAGATTAATTGTACTGAGAAATAAATTAACTAAAGTAGGTACAAGATACTCACTTAAAAACTGAAGGTATGCTGGTGTCCAATGATTTTATTTCTTACAATTCCAGCCCATACGTTTATCTTTTGCAGGTATTGTGTATAATATTCCCGCATCCAGTTGGAGTTTTCTTTTGCCCAGTATCTACAATTCTCAATGTTGACCTCGCCATTTAATTTGAATGTAGCCTCATCAGAAAAAATAATATTTTGAACCAAGAGAGTGTTTCGGTGGCTGTTATCCATCATTATTTTTCAAAATTGTATTCTTTTATCTGGATCATCCTCGTTTAATTTTTGTACAACTGTGCATTTTACTTACTTTACTTACTTTTAGGTACTTTGTGTACCGTTGTTTTGCAAACATTGAGGTTCTCAATGTTTTTGCAAACATTTAGAACCTTACGAACAGAAGTGTGCGCATCTTCTTCAAAAGCAAGTAGAACATCTAATGTTGTAACATAATTTACAGAGATGACCTGATTGCGTGCATTTTTAACCAGTGTACCATTGCGTACCAGTTTCTCGAAATTTCTTTTCAATCTTACTTACTGTTGACTGCGTGATGGATATTTTTGGATATTTATCATTAAATAAATTACACACTTCCATCTGAGTTCGCAATTTGTCTCCATACCCAATCATCATGAGTATTTCAATTCTTTGCTTTACAATCAAATTCATTTTTACTTAAAATTAATTCTAAACAATAATACAAAACATTCACGAACTAATACAATTATTGTACTACTTAATTGTTATTGAACGTTACTAAAAATAATTACAGTTTACCAAAAACTAGAAGTAGGCTACTTTTTTGCAATTGATAATAAATAATTTATTTTCTAAGCGCATATCTTTTAAATTATATCTATTAGACCCGAGTATTATACTTTTTTGAAATCAGTCATTTTATCGATCTAAAAATGTCCTCAAATACAGGGTGTTACATTTAAAAAAAAGAGCCGATGACGTCATCACTGTAATATGTATCACTTTGTATAATGAAATTTTATTGTAAAATGTAGAACATTAAATTTAAAAATTGACGTGTTTTAGATTTTTTTAAAAAGGCTTTTCATTTAGGATATATCGAATTTATTCCATACTTTCGATTTTAAAATAAAAATGGTAACAACTTGTTAAAATGAAAATTGACAAATGAAAAGTCATAAAACTCCTCCAAAAATTCCAGCAATATCATTGAATGAAATAGTTATAACAGATAACCAAACAATTGCTCAAATCATGGCTGAAAGTTTTGCATAGAAATTCAGGTCTGAAGTCGAACAGATTGAAAGTCCAAATAACCAGAATATAAAAATTCCTCTTGCTCCACAAATTAGTAGACACGACATTGACGCTATCAACCTTCCTTTTACACAAGAAGAATTAGCACTTGCACTATCCTCTTGTACGAACTCCGCCGCTGGACCAGACACTATCCCTATCATATTTATCAAAAATTTATCTCATTCCAGCCTCGCAACACTGCTGAATCTTTATAACAAGATATGGCATGCTCAGCAATTACCCAGACTGTGGCGTGAATGAATTATCATACCAATAAAAAAATCTGATCTACCCTCAAACCTAACAAAATCATACATACCTATCGCTCTAATCTGTTCATTATGTAAACTGTTTGAGAAAATGATTAATTCAAGATTAACATGGCTTCTCTAAAAATATGCAATAATTGACGCAGCGCAATTCGGTTTCAGGCGTCACCGTTCAACCCTTGACAATTTAGTGCTATAACAAACACAAATAGCTTCCGCTATTTCAAATAAACAAGATCTTATCGATACTGTCTTTGATATAGAAGGAATTTCGGCGACATTCAGGCAAAATAATGGAGTCCCGCAAGGGTCCAAAAAAACCGGATTTCAACGACTAAATCGAAATTAATACGGTTTAGCAGAAGACTCTGCAGCCAAAAATACTTGGTTTAACGTTTGACAGTAGGCTACCTTGGAAACAGCATATTAGTGTTCTAAAGGGCAATGCAATAAAGAGACTTAATAGATACAAAGTACACATACGCGCTATCAAATCTAGTTCCATAGACAGCCTTTACTGCGAGGCTAATGAACCACCTCTCTGGATTCGACGAGAGTATCTTCTTCAATTTTACTTTGCTCCCGTATCCTCAAACCCATCCAATCCAGTCTACCATTTAATTACTTCAACATCGCCTCCGAAGACCCCGCAAAGGATATCCAATCAATAATAGACATCCAGAAATTAACTCTAAGAAAAACCATCGACCTTACTAAAACACATCCCTTCTCAATCCCAGATATTCCGCCTTAGAATAGACCAATCCCACATTCAATCACTTCTCTATTAGAATACAGTAAACATGAAACCTAAAGCCTTCTCATAAGGCAACACTTTGAAGAAGTCATAAGCAAGAAACAATTCCAAAAAATTCTGTATACAGATGCCTCCAAAAGCGAAGCAGGCATTGGATGTGCCATTACCACATATAATGAAATAATAAAATCATCTTTTTTACCAAATTTATGCAGCGTATACACTGAAGACTTTTATGCGATACTAGAAGCTTTTAAAAAACTAAAAACAGATGATAAAAACCAAGCAATATGCACAGACTCCCTGGCGTCACTATACTCGATAAAAGTCTATACTCTCAGCATTCCTTACTTTAAGAAATCCATAGGACTTACAGTGCACTCGCTTTTCACGGTGTAAATGTCACTATCATCTGGCTACCATCCCATATCGGCATCCCCGGTAAAGAAAAAGCAGACCAAGCAGCCAAGCAAGCTTCTTATGTAAACAGCCAGTCCTCAAAAGTCCAACATATTCAAATCTGTAATGACCTAAAGCAAATTTTCAGGTATCATATCTGGCAAACCCATTGGAACTCAATCAAGAGTGCATTACATGAGATGCCGGCAGACTGTTGAAAAATTTAAACTGCCAACAATCTCTAGAAAAGAAAAAGCTGTCATCCGAAGATTAAGAATAGGACATACCCGATTCACACATGAATACTTATGAAGTCCGAGCCGAAGTCCAATTGCCAAATCTGCTCAAGTGTATTAACTGTGAAACACATCCTGATCGAGTGTCACCGGTACGCAAAACACAGAATGCTTAAGTCAAATATCAAAGACGTTCTAAACTCACCCGATCAAGTCTTTAACCTAATTGGTTTCTTGAAAGACATTCAGTCTTTCAACAGAATCTGACCCCTTGTTTTCCATGTACTTTACCTTTAACTTAGTGATAAAACTGTTATATTATTATTCATAGGTTCTAAGCTTATAGATTAACTGTAGCAATTAGTAACATAAATAAATATGCTTATTGTAATTATTGTACACAATATTGTTTGTGTCAATGGTCATTCCAGCCGAGACATATTAATTTAAATAAAAAATAAAAAAAAATTATTTTTTGGCATGTTCTATAAGGTAAATTTCTTTTACTTATTAGTTAATCATATTGATTAATTTAGTAAATTTTTAAGCAAGTATCATTTTAATTTTATTTATGTAAAATGCTTCTTTTGTTCCCTGATAGTTCATTCACTAATAGCAACAGCAATAAACGGTTACTTTTGTCGTCGTAATCTAAGTACCCATTTGTTGTTACAATGTCCCGGAGAAATACACGTTTCCCAGTTCTAGGAACATTGACAGAGCCCGCCCCTTCCATAAATCAGCCGAGTCAGAAGCATAATCGTCCGGTATACCGCAAAATCAAAATACCAAAAGGGTCATAAATATGTGCTCATCCTTCGCAGTCATGATGATTCTATTTGACTATGCGAACAGTGATTTACAATTGTCGTTCCGGTAGCCGCAATTTTCTAGTAACTTCAAGGCGTAGAGCACACACTGGGAAATTTGCCATGGACGCGCATCTTTAAATTCACAACAGGATAATGATGCACTGTTTCAAAATATGTATTTAAATACCATAAATCTAAACCGTAAATTGCTTATAAATCTCCCTCTAATGGCATGAGAGTGCTGGTTGAAGTCTCATTTTAAATTTTTGCAATTCGAAAAACGGATATTTGATACGGATATTTGAAAAAAAAATTGTATGTTCAAACCAGTCCATTAAAGATGGAAAGCTTGACACCACTGACGAAATCAGAATATGTATCAAGAAAAAAATTAAGGATATATAAAACAGTCAAAAGGCCCACGGTGACATAATGGTAGTGAAGTATGGACAATGAAAAAAGCAAATACTGAGAAATTGGAAAGAAGGGAAAGGAAAATGGTCAGAGCTATGTATGGAGGCAAAAACACGGTGGAAGGTTGGATGCGACGAACAAACAGGGAGCTGGACTGTATAACGTATAACGGAGCTAGCATGAGTTGCTTCATAAAGGCTTCAGAATAAAAAGGAAGAGGATGCCAAAGATGATCACGTACATGATAGCGTACAGAAAGATCTCAGAAAAGAGGGAATTGATGGTTGGGAAGAAAAAGCAACAAACAGGGATGAAGGAGATTTAGTTAGTCAATTTAGTTAGCAAAGAGCATGATTTTTACAAAAAGCCATCCCACTGTATATAAGTATGTTATACCTACCATTTTAATGGGAACAAGCCACAATTGAATTTTAAAATAAGTTTATTGACGTTTCAATTTCCACTTCGGAATTCGTTCTCAAAATACAAACATTGATAAATTAAAAAAAGTTTTCCTTATGCCGCATGCTTGCATTGATAACTGATGTAGAATAGATTTTGTAATTGCACTTGTTATTGTTCGAATTTGTGATACAAATAGTAAACTTTATAAAAACAGACTTAAATCTAAAATAAACGTTTTTGTTTTTTTCAAAAATACAAAACCTAAAAATATAACAATTTTTAAAAGCAAGAGGGTTTTCATTATTACACTTGTAATGTGTTGGAATATTAATTGCACAACACAACAATTAACAAGGAAGCACTTAAAATACTTATACAATTAATTCATTTTCTCCTTTTTCCGTATTTTCTGCGCCACTATTATCGTTTAATTCAATAATAACTTTATTTTTGCTGTACTAGGTTTTAAACGTTAGAATCAGTGTGGTTGTATATTGCAAGCGGGTTTGCCATATTTCGCACATTCTGTGAATTATCATAAATAAATCCTCCATTTTTGTATTCCATTTATAGTGTTGAAGTTTCAGACTAATCCGTTTCTTTTCCTATTACGTGTTTTATATGATTTTTCCATTTTTCTTGGATAACTTAAAAGTACACATCCGTTATTAAATTCCTAACTTCTTCTTCTTTAAAAGTTTTGGTTGTGTGCGGCAGTATATATTTTCACTTCCCTCCATACAAACTCTATGAGGTTGAACTCACTGTGATGGGGCGAAAGGCGGAAATTGTCAAATTGTGTTAGTTTGCAATATCTTTAATTATAATATCCATCGTACTTTGCCCTATAACTGTTAACAACTTCCAACAGTTCTGTTTTTAAATAATTTTCTTCAAAAAATTTAGAACTTTATAAACATTATTGATCACCATAAATGTTTTTTATGGCAAATTAGGAATTAGTTTATGTTTGCACCAATTTTCAAAGAATGGACCATTCATTTCGTCATGGAACTCTTGGGTGTTTTTCTTTACCAGAACAGTGATTTTTGCTTCAATAACAAAGCCATTTTCACATCCTGCATGTAGGAGGACAAACGAGCTGCAGAAGCTTTTAAGCCTGTAGTCAGGCAATGAACAAATGCATCCTATGCGATTTAATGGACATTTCTACCCATTCTTTTGATACGCTGTGCCTGCGTTTACTCATGACTCATCTAAATAGACGATATTGTAGGTATCAACGCGGTATCAATGAATGAATCGTAGGTAACGACGCCATGAAATTATCTTTTGTTTCTCCTGACGCCCTGAAATTATTAAAATCGACTTTCACAGCGTTTATTAAACTCGATATCGCACAACAAACGATATAGTGTGCTACTTGAAAAAATGGGCAAATGCTGTAAAAAGCGTTTACTGTAGCCAAAACAGAGTTGATTGTCGGTGGTCTATTTTTCGAAAAAAATTTTTGAACTGTTATTTGGATACCACTCTTGTCTGTCTCATCGTATTTATTTTCACGAGATGATAAAATTTTACCGATTTCAGACTTTTTTCTCCTCAGACTCCTGGTGCACTTTGTAAATACTCCTTTCATTTCGGATAAAAGTGTTATTATATTTGATAATGAATCACTACCACGTCAATCCAAATAATAATTCGTACGATTAATAATTATCTGCTTTTCTGAAACACTAAAATGTAATTCGCGTTTCCTTGGAACAAATACGTGCGCCACTCCTAAATTTATTCAAACTTGTAAAAACAACACAACCGACACTATAGAAATATTCGCAATTTTCAAAGTTAATGCAACT